>NW_007381402.1:6772-6851 GCF_000475195.1 Diaphorina citri | reverse complement strand
GGACGCACGTGCAATATTTTTCTCTCTCTCCTCTTCGGATTTATTTTTTAAGACTAAAATAACTAAGTAGGTACCTACG
>NW_007381402.1:0-6613 GCF_000475195.1 Diaphorina citri | reverse complement strand
GGCTTCATCGCCCCCATGAAAATCTCCATCGCCCCCAAGGGGGCGATATCGCCCAGGTTGGGAAACACTGATCTAGATGATACTGAATGACACTTGAAACTGCGTAGTTAGTCATATACTATTAATTTGTAGGTTGGCACGTATACCTGCCTATACAGGGTGGTTCGTGATTTGCGAACCAGGCTTATATCTCAGAAACGGCTAGGAATTAAGGAATGAAATAAACGGCATCATGTAGATGAAATTTTGATGATTAAAATGGCTTGCAATTTCTTTTGCAAAACGGCCCATTTTTTGCCAAATATAGGTCACTTTTATGGGAACCCCCATTTTTTATTTAATATTTGGAATCAGCATAAAATTTTATTGAAAAAATGTATTCACTCGAAAAAATTTGCTCTACAAAAATTCTGTACCCTGTGAGAAAGAAAAACAATTTCTTAATTAATGTCATAAGTTCTTCATTAACCTTAACTATCATCCAAAGACAGCTTACTTTACAAAATCCTGTACTGGTGTAGAATTAAACTGAGTTTCCAAGACCGTATAGGCGATGTTTGCGAACAGTCTCAATATTTGGAAACTACTTTGAGTCTCCTGTAAATTTATCAGAGGGGTCTCATAATAATAATAATAATAATACTAGTTACTTGCTTACTTTATTACGAGTAAATCCATCATGAAGATAGTTATTATGTCAAATTTTGACTTGGCGGGGCGGAGCTCTACCACGCTGCTCAATATGTTACCTTCGATGGATTTGGCGTGATGACTGTCAAATTATGACCACGTTGTGCTAAACTTCTGGTAATGGCCAGAAAAGGCATTTGATGACTGTAAGATGCTGAGGGGAATATGGCCAGAATATTGGCCGATTCTACAGTAGAAGTTGTCACTATGGCCATCAGAGCCCATACGAATTGTGAGCACTCCATTTTCTGAAAATTTCAATCAACATGGGCGAATACTTTGCTGTTAGGATCAGTTCTTTATTCCTGGTGATAGAGTTGATACACTTTTTAAAAAATATTTAATAGAATAGGTAATAATTGTTAGAAAATAATAAACACATTGGTATTACCTATCTACCGGAAGGTACACCAGTAGGTACTTCTGAGTTTACATAACAAAATCATAGAATTTCTGATTTTCATTCTCGATTTAGAATCTACTAGTATGAAAATTGTAGGATCTATAAAAAGCCGGTGGAGACAAAGAGAAAGAAAATAAAGAAGACCGAATCATACATAACTGAAGAAAGAACTTTAGAATTTATTTTCATTAGATTTCAATTTGATTTAAATCATACCTACCAAGTATCAGACCATCAGAACTCACAGTAAAAATAAGAAAATTACTTTAAAACAACTCGTTTATTGATTGAAACCAAGGAGCTCAAAACACAATACATGGAAAGACCACTTTCCTACAGAGTCAGAAATTTATTAGGTGCCTATAGGTAAGGATGCAACTCCTCTCTTATCACTATGTATTTACATAGGTTAGGTAGGTAGGTAGGCACGCAATACTTAAGCTTCTTTCACACCGTTCAAGTAAATTTATATGTAAGTGGAGAGCAACTTAAGGTGGAAATACACTGCCCTCACATCACGTGAGCTCATGTTAGCTCATGGAGAGCTAGAAAGAAGTGGTTCAAAATTCTCCCATAATGTAGAAGGTGATTTAGTTCACAATAGCTACACTGCCCCCACGTCACATGAGCTCACGTGACGTGAGGGCAATTTGTTTCTACCTTTACATCCAAGTGACATGTCAGGTCAGACAAGTTACTTCTATTAGCAAGTTGCGTCAACACTAGTAAATTTAATTTACAGTTCAAATTAACTGTCAAGTAACTTGTATGCAATTATGCAAGTTACTTGACTGTCCACTTGCATGTTTACCTGAACCGTGTGAGTGAGGAATTAGAAGTAGGTAAGTACCTACCCCACTACGCATTACAACTGCGTAGTGGAAGAATGTTGGAAATGATATCACACTTTGAGAGGAACTCAGGTAGGTATTACATGTTAGTCTTATATACCTAATTTAATCACCTACCATGTAGGTAGGTATATCAGCTGATAAAGCAGCTATTTAACTACTATCATATTGGAGATCAGGATTTCTTGAGCTTCTCTCCGGATGATTTCCTCCTACTTATTGAGATAATTTTGTAAATCCCATACAAGACTAGAATCACAGGAGACAGAAGGACCAAAAACACATCCAGTCCATAATATTGATACCAGGGCATATCCCAATAATCAGGTTGTAAGTGACGCAAGTTTCCTCCTGATTTTAGTACATATTCGATCCACCAGACTGCAGTATCTCGGGGGCTCATCATTTGGGTTTTCGACAAAGCTGATATCCTTTTGACCGTGTCCATGTAACTGAAGCAAAAAGATGAAAGACATAAATTTGCTTTCATGTAATATATTGAAAAGTATTCTAGGTAGGTATTGTTTGCAATTAATATACTGAATTATGTTTGAATAGTGACGCAAGTTTCCTCCTGATTTTAGTACATATTCGATCCACCAGACTGCAGTATCTCGGGGGCTCATCATTTGGGATTTCGACAAAGCTGATATCCTTTTGACCGTGTCCATGTAACTGAAGCAAAAAGATGAAAGACATAAATTTGTTTTCATGTAATATATTAAAAAGTATTCTAGGTAGGCAATTAAATTGTAGCTAAATAATAATACACATTATATACTAGCGAAGTATGAATCAAACTATTGTTTGAATATTTTTTCCCTTGCTAAATTGTTATTTATATTTATACATAAAACATCAATAAAGGCTATTTTATTTTATTTTATTTATTCTAGGTAGGCAATTAAATTGTAGCTAAATAATAATACATATTATATACTAGCGAAGTATGAATCAAACTATTAAATACCAACATTTGCTCATAAACAACGTGCTAATTTGAATTTCAATGAAAAAACTTACCTGTTGTTGTACAAAATTTCTTTCACATTACTATACAAATTTTCTGCGTTGATACTATCAAAAGTCATGTAAGTTCCAATACCCAAGTTCTTGATGATTTTGACATTATAGTCTTGATCTCCAAAGAATGGAATGCCAATCAGCGGTACTTCGAAGTAAACTGATTCTTGTAAACTTTGAAGACCTCCTTGTGTTATGAAAAGTTTAATATTTGGATGCGCTGAAAAAAAGAATGTTTAATTTAAGGTATTTATTATTATTAAGTACAAATGATTTTTTCAGAATGAGAATTTTTCTTTCTTGAATTAATTTTACACCAGAACTCACCTAGCAAATCCTGCTGTGGTAACCACTTTGACTGCTATAGCAATGATAACCCATATGCTCTGTGACATCCTCATGATCTGGAACATCAGAAGTGACCGTAAAATAATAAATGTGCTTGGTCAAAATGGGCGAAAAGACTTTACCCTATTATACTACATTACCCTTATCCTATTTTACATTAATAAAGTTCTCCAAGTATTTACTTTCTATGGAGTTACATAAGGCCGGCCATTCACCAGGTAGAACAGGTCGGCCTGTCAGGTCTTCCTGATAGTGAGTGGCCGGTCTAAGTAAGAGTTTTGTAAGTATAATGATCCCACAAATGAAATAAATGACTTTAGTGTGTAATTATTCTAGCATTTCGAGCTTTTCCAAAATCATCACAGAATACTCCATAAAATTCCCCATTATTGTAAGTATAATGATCCCACAAATGAAATAAATAACTTTAGTGTGCAATTATTCTAGCATTTCGAGCTTTTACACCCCAAAATCATTACATAATATTCCCCATTATTGTTTCAAACGTGCAAGAGTACTACCTTAGAAATAATACTTACCTTAGATATGGGAATGATATTATATGATTTCAATATTTTTCCAAAATTGTTCACATAATTAGGGAATTTCCCATAGTTATCCACAACCAATGAATAATTATTTGTATGCTATTCTTTCTAATAAAAAATAATACTAGAGAATACCGTAGATAAGTAAATGCGGTGATGCAGTGCCTATGTGCTTTTATCAGTAACTGAAAGTAAATGCACATTCTCAGTGATAGCATGACAGATAATAATAATCTATATACTAGATAATTCAGATGGACTACAAATTACAACGCAACAAGCATCTTGCATAAAAGTAAACGATAAACGTACCTCATTTTCTCTCCATGGCAGTGGCATTTTATCGCGGTTATCTCTTCTGGGAGACAGTTTTTTTTACTACCTATAAAAAAATTGTAATTTTATTATTCACCAAAATACTTTCATATTACCTCTATGACTTTCTTTATATGACTTTCTGTCGATATCAATCGCCTTTAGATCGCAGATACACCTTCAGCATAAAGTGAGTGCCACCTAAACACAATGAATCGTCAATTTGTTTCCTCGTTTGATGCCGTGACTTGTTGACCATGCTAATGATGGCTAATTTTGTTTGATTGTAGAGCGAAAAATGATTTGTCAAGGACATATCATTCTCTCTTGTACATATTATAGGTACGGACGTTGTTATTAGTACTAATTAACTTTAGGAGTAAATAACGTTAAAATCAAAACAAATATTAACAATAATTTAACAAGAGAATGGTAATTTTATTTTAGCTTGATTGATCGGCAAGAGCTCTACTGATTGCCTTCTACCTCCTAAAGGTTAACTCCTCACCACCTTATTTTTGAAAAAGGCTAGAATCAAGATTTCTTCAGCTTTTCCCCGGATGATTTTCTCTTACATCTTGAGATAATTTTGTAAATCCCATACAACACTAGAATCACAGGAGACAAAAGGACCAAAAATACGTCCAGTCCAAAATATTGATACCAGGGCATATCCCAATGATCAGGTTGTAAGTGACGCAAGTTTCCTCCTGATTTTAGTACATATTCGATCCACCAGACTGCAGTATCTCGGGGGCTCATCATTTGGGTTTTCGACAAAGCTGATATCCTTTTGACCGTGTCCATGTAACTGTAAAGAATCAACAATGCACAATATGATGATGAAAACAAGTTGTTGATCGTATAATTAAAGATCTAAAAACAAGAATTGAATAGGCCGACTGCCGACTGCAGGTATGAAATTCTTCTAAAATTCCAAGGTTCTCCATACATGTAATTGGATATTGGACGTAATCATCCGGAGTAAAAGGAAGAAAAAACTTACCTAGTGTTGTACAGAACTTCTTTCATAAGATTGTACAAAACTTCAGTGCTGACACTGTCAAAATCCATGTAGGTTCCAATACCCAAGTTCTTGATGATTTTGACATTATAGTCTTGATCTCCAAAGAATGGAATGCCAATCAGCGGTACTTCGAAGTAAACTGATTCTTGTAAACTTTGAAGACCTCCTTGTGTTATGAAAAGTTTGATTTTAGGATGCGCTGAAAAACAATAATGATTTATATTAAACTGGAGCTGCTATTTGCTTATTCTGTTTGAGCCATTCCTTGTGGAATGGCTCACAGTTGTTAGGGCGATCGAAATCCCCTGAAACACATCCACACTATAAAAACTGACCTAATAGATCATGCTGTGGTAACCACTTCCTGCAGATAACATTGCTTGGCAGTCCTGGTAATTGTTCTTCCTCCCATTTCCAAATAACTCTGTATTGAGGGAATTTGGCGAAGGTTGTCAATATTGCTGATCGCTTGCTTTCCTCTAATGAGGCACTTCGCATATTACTTCCGAGACTGAAGTAAATAACGCCCTTCTCTGCTCCTTCGATCCAAGTTGCTAGATCCTGGAATGAAAAAGTAAATGTAAATTTACATACTCTACAATTAAGCACTATACTTTTGTTTACGTACAAGTTACTTCAAACTAATGTGTACAATTACTTCGTATTTGGCTACCTATTCAGTGTTTAAACGAGAATTTATCTTCGTTAAGTGGTATAGTCACTTTTGTAATTCAATTAATGATTTTATTACCTCTGGAAGGGGTTTCGTATCCCCAATATGAGTTGGTCCTACGTTGATCGTATTCGGGAACACAGGTCTTGGATATTGATACAACCAGGAATTCGTCAATAAGAGGATTGACTTGTTTCGTGCCATTTCCTGAATGGTTGGCTTCCCGGTGTGGTTGAAATATTTTTTGGCTAGCTCATTTTGACCTTGAATGACAACTCTGTTCATGTAGAAATGCATGAAGAAAATGAACACATAATTTTGGAGGCGTTCCAAGAAGGTCATTTTATTTGTGAAGCCGATCATTAGATCTGAAACGTAAAGCCATTTAGGTTATATTGATACGGGCAAGTTGAGGGATAAAACAAGAAGAGCCAAAGGCAACCCGAAAAGAACTTACCGGGAAAGACAGCTCAAAATGTTGATGCACCTTTAGCGAAACGCGAAAAGCGAGATGGTAGATGTCACCAATGACTTAATGAGAGATTTAACTAATGGGAAAATTTTTAATTGCCCGAAAAGGATATTTCAACTACCCAAAAAGGAGGAGTTTTTGAAAACTCCTTTTTGGATCATGAAAGGCTCCTTTTTGGATCATTTAAAATTCTCTCATTAGTGAAATCTCTCATTAATTCATTGGTGAAAGCCACCAGGAGACTCTGTAAAATGAAAATGAAA
>NW_007381401.1:8639-13555 GCF_000475195.1 Diaphorina citri | reverse complement strand
GAGCAGCCTCATCCTTCTACTGCAGAGTTGAACAATATGTTTGCTCCATCCTTTTTCCCCGAGCTGGGAAAGAAGACCACCCCAGTTGGTTCGAACGCTGTAGAAGATACACCTCCAGAACTCAACAAGGATAGCAACACCGATGTTCCTCCTGAAGACGAGAAAATGGACGATTGTTCAAGCTCTCCTCAGCATGATGGTGATATTGAGCCAAACCCAGAAGATAGAAAGTCCGCAAAAAGACCCCTCTCTCCTCTAAAGAAAATAGTTCAAAATGTAGAGGAAAAGAAAGTGAAAGTCGAGAGCGAATTCCATGAATCTTTCTTAAATGCCGTTGATGCTACCCTGTCCAAAGTGAAGTCTTCACTTTCCAAAGACGATATTCTGAAATTATTTAGAGAAACAAAGAATGCCCGAAACAAAAACAGTATAATTTTGAACCTCGGACTTGACCCAGCAGACCTGAAAATTGCCTTGAAGATCTTAGTAGAACAAAAAATATCTCCAAACATGAAAGCAAGAATAAAGACCCTTTGCAAACACATTACTCCCGGCCCTGAGAAAGTCGTATTACCTGAGGACCCTGACTCATTCCCTGAAGAAACGGACGACTCCTCACAAATGAAAAAGTCCGAGTCTGTCATTTCAGACCATGAAATGTCTGACAGCGAATATGAATAAAAACACCCAACAACTCTCAACCCATTATGATGTTTATAACCAAGTTACTGTTTCTACTTTCCTCACTTCCCTTATTATTTTTGTCTTTCCTGCCATCCCTTCCAATGGATAGTATCCTCCAATGGAATATTAACGGCCTTAAGTGTCACATAGACGATCTGAAGTTGAAAGTCAAAGATACAAACCCCAAAGTTATTGCTATTCAAGAAACCCACCTCAAGATACAAGACAATTTTGAATTGAACGGTTTCATCTCCGTTAGAAGAGATTACGACGGAGGCCAGCAAGCATGCGGTGGCGTGTCAATCCTAATCAGGAAGAATCTCCATTTTGAGCCCATAAATATCCAATCTCCACTTCAAGTTGTAGCTTCAGTTGTTTACTTTCACCCTGCGTCCCCTATCTCCATTTGTAGTGTGTACATTCCAAATGACGTTGTGCCCCAAAAAGAAGACATCCTCTACATTATTGACCAACTACCTCGCCCTTTCATAATCTGTGGCGACTTCAACGCGCACAGTCCTCAATGGGGTTCTGCGTCCACTAATGCACGAGGGAAAGTTTTGGAGCAAATCCTGACCTGACACTTGATGAAATTTGCTGCCTGCTGAATAAACCTGATCATAAAACTATACCTTCCATCCTGCTTCTGGTGCTGTGAGTCCACCATTGACTTCAGTCTTTTCCAACTCTCTCTTTGATCTCCCAAACTAGATTGGAATGTCTTTCCCCAAGGATTTGACCAATCACCCGATAATAATTCTATAAACATAAGACCCTTTCCCCTGACCAATTTTCTACCGAAGTGGAAAATTGACAGCTGCAGATTGGTCCACTCTTTCTCCTGCTATGCTACTGAATTTCGAAATAAAGAACGCTACAACATCCTGGAAACATCAAGGATTTCTCTGACAGAATTATTTCGGCAGCAAACGCCGGCTATTCCCAAGGACAAAACCCTGTCAAAAGAAATATGCTGTAGTCTGGTGGAATGAGAAATGCTACCTTGCCATCAAGGAAAGGAACAGAAGCTTTCCGAAACATATAGAAGAAACCAACACCATGTGAAAACCTGATTGCCTATAAAAAACAAAGAGCGTTAGTCAAGAGAACTGGTATTGAGTCAACAACGGAAGTCTTGGATGACTTTGCAAGCTCTATTCATCGGTCAACCCGACAGACAACAGTTGCGTTGTGTGGATAGACTGAAGAGAATAGGATGGCAACGGAAAAAACAATGCTACCAATAAAATACCATTAAGATAAAATAAATGTAAACGTTCCGAACCCTCCGATGTTGCCAACCACCAACATAGGACAAAGTTTTTACGAGGAAAAATCAGAAGGAAAGATTACTGCGTCAATGCGGACAAGGAAAGTCAATAGATCAATTTTCCAAGTAATAATGATGAAAGTAACAACTTTACCTTTACAAAATGCGGAAAATTGAAACTGCGAATCAAAATCCCCTTCCGCCCTCACTCTTCAGCAGCGGGAGCAGAACGAGAAATCCACAATCAAATGATTACGCCATCTTGCCTGAAAAGTATCGTTTCTCTTCTTCTTCGCCTATTTAACCAGATGTGACAGAAGAGTGCTTTCGCCAGAGGAGTGGAAACACTCTATTTTAGTCCCTATTCCCAAACCTGGGAAAGATTTCTTCACGTTACCAGAAACATCTCAGGCCTAAAGTCTCACATCATGCCTGTGTAAACCTTATTTGAGAGGAATGGTAAGTCAAAAGATTGAAGTTTCGTTCCTTGATCTTACTAGACTAGTTCCCGTGATTGTTCAGAGATACAATCAGGACGTTCTGTTGAATCTTTTGAGAAGTTCACTCTATTTATTCTCATATAGCTTTACAAACTGAGGTATATGACAGCATTGATGTGAGGCTTATAGATCCTGAGATTTTGTTGCGTAACGAAGAATCTTTCAGCGCTAGGTTTTTGGGATCCAAATAGGTACTCCATTCATTAAACACTGTACTCCACTGCCATCGCGCGGACAGCACTCTTCAGTCCAATCTGGCTACTATATGCAAGCCGAGAAACGGTACTTTCAGCCAATCGCGACTAAAATAACTCTCGTTTGATTATCCAATTTCGTCTTCTCCATGCTGAAGAGTGCGGCTTTCATCGCCGTCAAGTTCCGTGTTGTAAATAAGTTGTACCCTTATTCGCCATTGGATCACTGCAGTAAGTCAAACTGGTGCGCATTCGAGCCAGTAATCTTCTCGTCATCTTCTGTTCGTTGACGACTTCGTATCTTCAATATGGAGCGTACAATGACGGTTAACAAGGAATCTAACCACTGCTGGCTCTATAGTAGCATTGCAACCTACCGTTGCGGCGAAGGTCTATTCTTCTTCAGGTCTATCTCCACACAACGTGTTGTTCTCCCAGTGAAAAGAAATAGGCTATATGATTCAGCACGAAAAACAAACAAGAACTAAACTTCAATTAAACATTAAATGGAGATCAACGGGTAATTGATGTTGTAAAACTCCCAGCCAAATTTCTTGGGCGTCTGATCTCGGGAACGAAACTGCACCACCTTAGCATTTATAATTTTAAAACAAAGAATCCCTGTCTATGATCGGCTGAAAATCCTTAAAATGCTTAGTAATGAAAAGCATGGGATCAAATAGCTGAGATGCCAATTGTTTGGTAATAGAAGCCCCTCTGCCGTTCCAACTTGACTACGGAAATGGGTATCGTATAATAACCTCCGCCTCCCCTAACAAAACCTGTGAAATGAACATCACAAACCTGTTCAAAAAACCAAAGCTTGGGAGATTAGCATCACTGCGCTTCCAGTGCCCATACAGCTCAGCCCGCTGGACGTGCTGAAACTTCTGAGCCAATCTAGAGATCAGGGGATCCATCCCCAAACATTCCAACAACATACATTGCCTAAAGGGTGATATTCCATCAATGAAAGAACCCTAACTTTAAAAAAAATTGATAAAACCAAAAGCCAGCAGAAGCTTGATATATACAAACTCGGAAAATAAAAGTTCCACCACAAATGCTGGGCCATGTAGCGGGAAAAAAACTCACTGCATGTTATTCCATTCTAAAACCGACGGTAATGCCCGAAAGACGAACAAAAAAAGAATATGGCTTCTCCAAAATCCCCATCCTGTGTTACATATTTCACTAAAAATAACCTGTACAAAGAAAGAGGGTAATCCCAAACCAGGTTTTTTTTCCCAAACAGAATTTCGGAGAAATAAATCGCATCGAACATACAACCCTGGAAACTAATTGTACAAAGATATACACGAATGGGCTCTAAAAATGCAAACAACGTTGTGGCGTAAAACGTTAATCACCGTGAATGAATCATAGCCCAATAAGGTGACACTGACCCCAAAATCTCTTCCATTTTTTCGAAACCGCTGACATTTAGGCCATCAGCCGGGAGTCACTTATTTGGCTGGAAAATCCTGCCCATTAAGAAGAGCTCTTAATAATCGTCGGGGACCTCCCCTGGGGAGCGCCTTCAAAGGCCAGTTACCAACTATGGTCATTCCAAATACCCCTCTTTGTTTCCAAACAATTGCTCAAGAAAAAAATCGCTCCCAAGCATCCCCCCCCCAATTCTAGTCATGGGGACGTCTTTTCCTGCGTGCCCCCCCCCCACCATGGTAGGCAATAAGCGGGGAACGAGGCGGCAGACCGCGCGGCAACCAAAGGTCAGCTGGGCTCCCCATCACCCCACACCCGCCTTCTCCCTAGAAAAATCAGGGTCGCATGCTAGAAAAGCCTTTCTCCAGACCATCGAACAGTACGCTGGGCATGCCGTACAAACGTCCGCAACCCCCCAACAAGCTAAGAAGAATCCAAGTCCTCTATCATCACCCTGGCCAACTCTCCCTGCCAGAAATCCCAAGGATTAGATGGAAGTCGTGTGCTATGCGCTTCTTTAGGAGTTGGCCACACCAAAATTACTCCATATCGTCCTGTTCAGAAAGAAAGCCACAGTTTGTGACAATGCAATGTCCCCGCTTGACATACAAGCCAGCCCATATTGGCTCCTCCCTACGGCGAAAGAATACGCGTTTCCCGGCCCCAACTCCTTTCTGCATTACCTACCCTCCCCCTGCATGTCCTCAAAGATGCTCCGCCAGCTACTCCCGTTAGCTACCCTCCTACTCGCGCTTTTCTGTAAAAGAGAAACATTCCCCGAAGAGACCTAGCTGTAGCCACGTTAATTTAATTTGGCCCGCC
>NW_007381401.1:0-7845 GCF_000475195.1 Diaphorina citri | reverse complement strand
AAGATTAGATGAAGTGTGTCTGATGCGGTTAAGGATTGGGCACACCAAAATTACTCATTCGTTCCTGTTCAGAAGAGAAGACCCACCGGTTTGTGACAAGTGCAATGTCCCCTTGACAGTAGAGCATATTGTCCTGTCCTGCCGAAAGATGCGTTTCCGCCCCAACTCCTTCCTGAATTCTACCCTCTCTGATGTCCTCAAAGATGATCCAGACTCCGTAGCTACCCTCATGCGTTTCTTAAAGAGAAACAACTTCCCGAAAGAACTGTAGGCCACTTTATTTATTTGCCGCAAATGGCCTTTGTTGCTAAACTGTGTAAAAATAAAATAAAAAAATAAAAAATAACTTATTATATTATTTAACACTTGATCCATAATGATTAACCTCGTTTCTTGAATGTCATTTACCGCCCTCTCTATTGCTACCTAATAATTCTTTTATAGCTCCTTCTCTAATGTTTATCCTATGCTATTCCCTCTCTTCTCTATCTGTTTGGTTGGCAATTTATTTAATATGTTCATTTGTAGAACTCTGATCACCTTTGATGTTTTTCTCGTCTTCCATAAAGAATTCAAATGTGTAGGTAAGTTATTCTGTGTCTTGATCAGATTACGATCATCCTTTACACTGAGTTTCCTGTATCAGTGTGTCTCTTTTTGAGTTTATTGATCTATGTAGCGAGGTATCATTTATCTTTGCCTCGGTTATGTAGCAAAATCTCTTCATTTTCCTCTTCTTCCAAGCAGGTAGGACACCTAAGAAGTATACTACGTACCTACCTGCAAATTTCTAACGATAGTAGATGGGTAGATCTAGTACACCCTGGGAAATGGAAAGAAGCATTTCCCTTGAAAACTACACGAGTTGAAGAAAATCTCTTTAACAATATTTTAAAGAAGAGACGCAGAGGCTCAAGGCACAATGATCCAAACGACCACATTGGACACACCTGTCAATGGTCTTACAGAAGAATATAGCAATGGATATAAGGCAGAATATGGAGTTGGATATAAGCAAGGGAACAAACTAATCCGCACCTTGTTGCAATGCACAATGAATGCGTGGATGCATCTGATTTGCATGAAATACCTCGGAGGCAGATCAAGGAAATGGTTATGCAATATTTATCGCCTGTTAGAAAGTTCAATAAAGCACAAGTGTGGACCAGATGAGAATACTTGAGAATCTCAAGATGCTAACCGGGTAGTCTTTTGTTCCTCAATTTGGACTCGGTTTAAGTCAAAAGTGGGGAAATTCAAGTTACAACTTTCGTCCTTTGGTCTCTTCTGCACTATCAACAAAATACTGTCTATGATTCCCTGATTGGTATGACTATTTGGCCATGTGAAGCCCCAGAATGGGCTTTCGGGCCTTTAGCTCCTCATCTCAGTACTTTAAAGGGTACTTAATGTCTAAAATAAAAATTATCTTCCAAGGAGGATTTTTTCTACTCGTACTTTCCATTATTTATACATGGGAATATAAGGTACACCTATAAAACGTACCTAATGGAAGAAGATAAAGACCTGCTTATAGATATATTTTCGAGCCGAGATAATCATCTTACCAAGCCTATGTCTTCCTTTTAATGCTCGGATCTTGGGTAATTTTTAAACCCCAAATAGCGGGTGACCCAAAAATTCACCGAAAATTGGTTTGGGAAAGAAATGTGTTAGAATACCTAAATCTCTCTTCACTCTTCTTTCCGAAGATGGATACAGAAGGACACAACTTGTATTCTAAAAGATGTTCTACAGAAGAAGAAAGAATTAATATGGCTAATCTGTGGCGACTTCAACGCGCACAGTCCTCAATGGGGTTCTGCGTCCACTAATGCACGAGGGAAAGTTTTGGAGCAAATCCTGACTCTTAATGAAATTTGCCTGCTGAATAAACCTGACCATAAAACATACCTTCATCCTGCTTCTGGTGCTGAGTCCACCATTGATTTCAGCCTTTCCAACTCTTCTTTGGTCTCCAAACTGGACTGGAATGTCTTTCCCCAAGGATTTGACCATCACCCGATAATAATTTCTATAAACATAAGACCCACTCCCCTCACAAACTTTCTACCGAAGTGGAAAATGGACAGTGCAGATTGGTCACTTTTCTCTGTATTAATAAATAATGACTTGGTAAAGGTCAAGGAAAATGAAGCAGTGAGATGGGTATTCAGGATACTTATACCTATCTTGAAAGAAGAACTCAACAAGAAATTGATACTGAAGAGAATACTTTAGTTGGCGGCTTGCTTAACCAGATGTGCATAACCCAAACCAATAGCCCCGGAGTCTTCAAGGATCCCATCGGGATCCTTTCTTTCTTGAGAGCGGAAGCTAATTGGCTCCTGATCAATCTTGGTCCACCAATAGAAACAGGATATAGGTTTGATCAATCTCAAAGTCCACCCTTTGTAAATTTCTTTCTCAGCGATTTTCCCATGCCATTTCCCCTTACTTGCTTACTTACTGCAAGGGCCCTTTTTACTGACATTATTTAAAGCCTAGAAGACCATTTGCCACGTCAAAATGTCCTGTGTAGTGCTTCTTCTTCCATGATCTTGATTTTTTCCATGTCTTTATTGATTAATTTATTTATTGTTGCACTGATCCTCACATCTCTGTTTCTGTTCGTATGGTAGTGGTTGTCAAAAGAGTTGAATCATTGTCATGTTCGCCTGCATCATCTAGTCTTTTGGCCTATGAGGTTTCAGAGGTATGGAGAACACTATTTGGGAACCTCTCTCAGCTCTCCTCAGCATGATGGTGATATTGAGCCAAACCCAGAAGACAGAAAGTCCGCAAAAAGACCCCTCTCTCCTCTAAAGAAAATAGCTCAAAATGTAGAGGAAAAGAAAGTGAAAGTCGAGAGCGAATTCCATGAATCCTTCTTAAATGCCGTTGATGCTACCCTGTCCAAAGTGAAGTCGAAGATAATTATTATTAACTTGACTATTTCTAGATTTTCCTGTAGATTAACAACAGTTTATGTGAAGTGTTTATTTTCAAGTTTTACATGAAAGTATCTTGATTGGTGCCGCTGTATTGCCCTTGACCTATAAGTGATAGTAGGTTGTATCTATAGCATGAGATACAATGAAAATAATAATCATGTCAGATACATGACTACTGACTCAGACTGTGGGGTCTTCGAGATCAGTGCCGGCATCACTGAAATTTTCAAGTTGTAACTACTTGAATTTTCAACCTTAGAGGGTAGGAGTAAAGCGATTTAGAATGAGAGGAAAATATCTGAGAGTATTTATTAATGCGAGAAATATGACATCTCCACTAATTCTCTCTTGGTATAGGTATTGGTACAATGGGAAATTTGACATCTCCACTATTTCTCTCTTGGTACGAGTATATTTGAACTGAGTGAGTCCCGTTATCCTAATAGGTCACTTGAATTATAATTCGGTTTTTGGCTTGTTTCATAATCAAAACAGATTTTGAGACAAACTTTTATCTCTGAGGAAAAGAACTGGCGATTCAGATGGACACAGAATGTTTACCTACTAAATATCAGAACTCAGAACGGTCTACTAAATGTTGAGAACAAGCTCCAATTTCATGCTCATGTCTTCGTCAGACTTCGTATACCATACCACAGAGGACATAAAGCTGTGTCCACAAATAGTAGGCGGACGGCCGTCGATCGATGTCGACTGAAACCATACACTGCCACGACAAAGTATATCGAGGTACCTCGTCGATCGACGGCCGGCGACTATGTGTGGAAACAGCTTAACATCTCCACAGCATATTACCTACCATAATTTTGCTCGAAGTTTAAACATCCAGCGTTACTCAAACCAAAAAGGCATGATTATAACTCGAGAAATCTCTGCTAAATTGCTGAATTCCAAACTTCTATTACATCCAACACTACGGCTACGGATTGTGAAAGAAATTCTTTCAACAAAAAACCTTACCAGCCACTCCTGATTAATCTACTAAGAAAATATGTATAAGCTGCTTAATATTTCATTTATCTTCTAATACATATATGTTTTCATATAGAAAAAATGAACCATCAGAAAACTGGTTTCACATGAAGAACCTGAGAGGAACAGTTAGGTTTAGGAGTTGGTTAGCTGTAATTTTTTGACATGCTAACCTCACATTATGTTTCATATAGCAGACAACATAAATTTCTGTATAGGTAATATAAAATGGTATAAATAACTTCTACACATCTCGAATATGTTCGCATACATGTTGGATTAATCTGTTTCGATTAATCTAATTTCAACATTTATTGGAATTTCTGGTGCCAAATCTTGGTACATCCCCTTTCCCTATTGGATTTCTATCACATTCCAGAAATCCAGATCGAAGTTGAATTTCCAAACTCATGCGAAGGTAAATAAAGTACCTTCTCATGTTGTTGTGATACTAAAAGCCCGTCAGATTTATGGATTTCAAGTTGACGAATAAGTCGATAAAAAAGGAACATAAAAGGGACCAACACAGAGGTACTTCATCGACAAATTCGCCCTTTATCAGTTCAAATATAAAATGGTATAAATAACTTCTACACATCTCGAATATGTTCGCATACATGTTGGATTAATCTGTTTCGATTAATCTAATTTCAATTTTTATTGGAATTTCTGGTGCCAAATCTTGGTACATCCCCTTTCCCTATTGGATTTCTATCACATTCCAGAAAACCAGATCGAAGTTGAATTTCCAAAGTCATGCGAAGGTAAATAAAGTACCTTCTCATGTTGTTGTGATACTAAAAGCTCGTCAGATTTATGGATTTCAAGTTGACGAATAAGTCGATAAAAAAGGAACATAAAAGGGACCAACACACCAGGTACTTCAAAACTGAAGTTAAAATCGGCGAAACTTCATCGACAAATTTGCCCTTTATCAGTTCGATCTCGCAGAAGAAGCTCAAAGTAGTGCAGTTTGCAATTTAATTCGCTGTTCGATTTCAGTACCTGACAAACCCGCAGGGTGTCCCACGTTAGCAGGTTCAGATGGTCTGGAATTTAGATCAAGTTGTATAATTGAAATGGTTAACATTAACATACATAGCGGACTTTGTAACTTGCAGAACCGCAACCATTAACCCTTGCCTTGATAATGAGACACAAGATCGTTGATGGGGTCTTCCTAGTTATTAGCATAATTATGGGAAGAGAATAACAATGGAATAAGTTTCATTGTACGAACATATTACCTTGATACCGAGACAAAAAGAGGGAAGAAGGAGAGAAGAACAAGATAATCCTATAGAGACAAGCTTGAGGAACAGGAAAAAAAAGTACCCTGTTCTCTCGTAATTATTGGCGGTGGATGTGCCTTATTTCCCTACATTTTGTAGCATGTAGGTATTAGTAGTAATAATATATTGGTGGATGTACCTTTTTCCCTTGGATTTATTATAAGTGAGTGCGCCCTATTCCTCTGGAAATGCTGTTAGTGGATGCAGCTCAATTTCCTAGCGATAATGGAAGAAACAGGGGGAATAAATAGAGTTCCAAGAAGAAAAGCAGAGAAACTACTAGGAACACGAGGGTTAAAGAGCTTATTGAAATCTCCGGACGAGGGTTTAAGAGTTTATCATGCATTGGGTGTGCCTTGATATATGCTATCAAGTTGAACCAAACTAGTTTCTAGTACATACCTGTGTACTCTGTACGTGTAATATTTTTTGGTTTACATACACAACCAGTGCTAACAGCTCTTGTGTATGACCACTTGACCAGTTCTATGGCCAGTATGTAGAACTTGAACTGGCTAGTAGATTTACATAATCACGTGTACTAGAGTATCCTACGTGTCACAGGTGTAGATACCTGTGCCAAAATGCTAGAAATATGTTCGGCTTTGACATTTTGAGAACAGTCGAGTGGTTTTTCCAGATTTCTAAGTAAAAGCTGGAGAATTTATATATGGATCAGAGGTCTGTAAACTTGTAGAGTAGAATTATAATTATCTATGGGCCCTACTTACGAGAATATTTTTTTACTTTGCCTAATGGTTTAACTGAAATTTTGATAAAGGTAGGATAATACCAAGTGGAAAATTGTAGCTATTGAAGGAGCAGCTCATTTTCTAAAAGAATCTAAAACCCCAAGATACAAAGACCATGTTTAAAAGAAAGTCTAATAAAGATCCTCGAAAAGAAAATTTATTGCTAAAAAATGGCCCAATCAATTTGACTTCGCATATCCTACCTAGGTACGTTATTAAAACTTCAAACAGAAGTAACTACTCGTGTACATTTGAGAACTTAGCCTCAAGCCTCTGTCATGATTTGTGAAGATTAAATTGAAACATTTTAGCTCGGTATCCGAATTTGGCGCTCGCTCTAACTTTCTCAAATTTATTTGGCGGATATGTTTGTTCTTTTTTATGTTCTTGTGTTCCAAGTGGTTTGAAATAAAAGAAAGGTCAAATTGATAGAATAACTACACTTTTTTTAACCAAGAGTTTAACCATTAATTTATACGAACGTAAAAGATACCGAAGACTACATTATGTTAGAGATATTCATAGCTGTTTTCTGTTATCATTCACGGAAGACAGCTACAGTTGACTTGCCAGATCATGTATGATAAATACATGCAAATACCATTGGGGAAAGCACTAGCTACAGATGTAAATGAAATGTAAAATCAGAAAATAATGTAAATCACGAGTTAATTTACAAAAAACAATGTGGATATTACTAATTTATCCAGTCAAGCAAGTAAGTCTGATATTTGACTCGGAAATACCTGTGTACTTATTAGTCACTTAATTAGTAGGTACCTAATATCTATCCTGCAGAGATATCTACCATTTATGAAGCTGGTATTTTCATAAATGTACCTAGCTAGAATACTCGTAGAAAAAAATTGCCTTTTACTTGTAGGTTGAATATCAAAACTCCTATTAACTAGGTGCCCTAGAAATTCTAGTTGCTGATTTGACAACTTTAGTAGGTAAACAATTTACAAATTGATTGGATTTCTCAGTTTTCTTAAAATTTAAACCGTCTCTGATTCTCTTGAAAATAAAAGATTAAGAGGTCTCTTAAATCTGCTTCATCCCTATCTAAATTGACTCCAGAAATCCTGATTATCAAGTTCTCTGTTTACAAAATTTTACTATAATTATAATCAATTCCATGTTTTCTATCTTTGTGTCTAGACGCAACGCACCCATAGGTATGCCTCGTTCGATTAGATAGAAGGTAGGTGACTAATACAAGTAGGGTAAAAATCATATCTAATTCCGGATAATTACTCTTTTGATTGGATTTTTCTAGAATTCCAGCATAGCTCCCAATATTACAGCTTAAGAGGAAACAAGATTTCAAATTAGACGTTCGGATTTCATGAAAGGTTAGAATGGTACCATGAAGGCTGAAGGTATTGATATGAAGAATGTTGGTATAGGGACGGATTTCGACCGTTTTTTGGCGGTTTTCAGCTATACCGACTAAACGGTTAGAGATATGGTAAAAGTTAGGGTAAAATAATACTCAAATAAGCATCATTCAATAGGATAAGGAAAGTTGTGTGATGTTCACACCAGATTTTTTACATAAAGCTAAATCAAAATTTTGAAGGTGTACCTTCAAAATCAAGCCCCCCCAAAAATTTAGGCAAGAACCGCCTATGACAACGAGAAGCTGTACTCGAGAAGATTAGGTTCTTTCAAAATAGGTATCTGGAAAATGAGTAGGTACCTCTAGTACCTAACCTAATTTAGACCGGTTTTGTACTACATGCAACCTAAGCTTGTTTACATGTTTACGTAGGTATTTTATTTTACACGATTTCCCAAGAGCTTTTGATAAGACAGCAATATTATGGAGAATAAATCTTAGGTAGGTAGGTA
>NW_007381400.1:20560-21798 GCF_000475195.1 Diaphorina citri | reverse complement strand
TTCCATGCCTCGGCTGGGATCGAACCCACGCCCTCCTGATTACCAGGCGAGCGTCTTGACCACTACGCCACCGAGGCATGTACTATCAAACAAAAGTTTGTGTTACATAAATACCTATGTGATTCTATTTTCAGGGCAAGTTCACATCAAAAAGTGACGCCTGGTCGTTTGCAGTGACGCTATGGGAGATTTTAACATTCGCCAGGGAACAACCTTACGAGGACTTCTCAGATCAGAGGGTAGTAGAGCATATCTCACACTTCTCACGGAGTACGGCTAAACATGTAAGTGTTTTATCTTGATGATATTATCCTACCTGAGATCTTATTATGAATAGTTAGACAGCACTAAGGCCAGCCACTCATTATCAGGTAGACCTGACAGGTACACCTGATCAAATATACCTGACACCTGATCCCTAATGAGCACACATTGATCAGGTGTACCTGTCGTCAGGTCTACCTGATAGCGGCTGGCCTTAGCCCTTCTTCTTTGTCACTAGGTGTCGGGAGTGTCAGGCAAGCCATCTAGTTGAATCTTTAACATTATAATAAATATACATATGTATATAACGTATTCCTTTGTCTACTTACTCTCATTATTATCATCATCCGTGGTGGCAGTTTCCTCGTCCTCGGGCAGGGTCTGATCCGTGGTATCTCGAGTAGTCTCCTCAGGGCCGGCTCTCCACCCATCATCTACAGGGGCGTCCGTATCCTTCTCGTAGGACAGGTGATAGAACACGTTCTCCATCTTGGTGCCGTCCCTGGCCTTCTCTTCCACGATGGTTTTCACCGTGCCTGAAATATAGGGAGGTGGGGGTGAAGGCGGAGTGTTTGCTAGTTTGTGGCCGTGTCCATAATGTGAGTTTGAACTCGGTTTAACCTTTGGATAAAGCAATTGGATTGGTTGATTTCAAGAAAACAAAAATCTAAAATTTGAGCCAATCAAATAGCTTAATCCAAGACTTAACTCACTTTAGCCAGCCTAGTTAGCTTAGTTGGTAGTGCGTCTGCCTTGTAAGCGCTAGGCCGCGGGTTCGATTCCCGCCCGGGGCGGATTTTATCCTGATGGGATAATGTTCGTTCTCAGAACGGCTGGCTTTCTCCTATCCTGTCTTCCTTCTCTCCTCGATTTCGGGACGATAAGACCATAGCAGTTAAAGTTCCCTCTGTCAAACCTCTTAAAAAAAAAAAAAAAAAAAAAAAAAAAAAAAAAAAAAAAAAAAAACAAAAAAA
>NW_007381400.1:0-13882 GCF_000475195.1 Diaphorina citri | reverse complement strand
TATCTGATTGAACACACGCCCCCTGTTTACCAGGCGAGCGCATTGACCACACCCGCGGCAGTTGATCACATTGATCAACATTCGGGATCCGGCGCGAGACGCCTCATAAAGTGTTAAAGCGCTAGCTTGAATAAAGTAAGTTTTTTTGTTTTTTTTTTTTTTTTTTTTTTTTTTTTTTTTTTTTTTTTTTTTTAAGAGGTTTGACAGAGGGAACTGTAACTGCTATGGTCTTATCGTCCCGAAATCGAAGAGAGAAGGAAGACAGGATAGGAGAAAGCCAGCCGATCCGAGAACGAACATTATCCCATCAGGATAAAATCCGCCCCGGGCGGGAATCGAACCCGCGGCCTAGCGCTTACAAGGCAGACGCACTTCCAACTAAGCTAACTAGGCTGGCTAGGATGAAAACTTCAATCGTACTGTTTTAAGCTTTTAGAAACAAGCAGAAACTAAAACCACGTTTTTTTTTACTGTTTTTTTTTTTTTTATTTTCTCGGGAAGTACGAAATCTCACTATAATATTCTGTTCACTCTACTATCACGTGATAGCCACACTGCCCTCACGTGACGTGATAGTAGTGTAGCTGTTCTGAAATAAGTTACCTACAATATTATGGGAAAACTTTGAACTACATCTTTCTGACTCCCCATGAGCTCACGTGACGTGATATGACGCGACGTGATAGTAGTGTATTTCTACCTTGAAGACTTCCGTCCTTACAGTTCCCTCTATAAAACACAAACAACAACAAAAAATCTCACTACCTAGGTACCTACCTACTTATTCATTTTATGCTGATTGTAAAATAGATGTATTTCTACCTTGAAGACTTCCGTCCTTACAGTTCCCTCTATAAAACACAAACAACAACAAAAAATCTCACTACCTAGGTACCTACTTATTCATTTTATGCTGATTGTAAAATAGATAGGTAGGTTTTTTTTTTTTTTTTAATGCTAATTCTTGACAGGTTTTTTTTTATCTTTTTCTGAATTTGGGATTTAGAAACTCATACTTTACCCACTGTTGGAAATTTTTCAACAAAAAAAGGCGACAAATCTTAGCCTTTTACCACTGTTTCAATAGTTTCATCAACTCCAATTCTTCATGTTTGTACTCTGATTCTCTATTTCAGAAACGATCAAAGTGTATGACGGCAACCTGTCGGTAAGACGGAGGATATTTCGACCAATCACAGTGTCCCGTCTTGCCTCGCTTGAACACATTCTCACCTGTGCCCTCAGAGCTTTCCATATTACTAAGAATCCCGGTAAGCCACCCTAAATTCTACTTTTCTTAGGGCTATTACTTAGGACACTTTACAAAGAAATCAACTATTTTTACAAAGTGTTCAATTAAATTTTGTATGGAAGGTCAGAATAGTACCAAATACTTAAGTATCTACTTTCTACTTTTTTTGCTTAATTTAATAGGGTAGTAGAGCATATCTCACACTTCTCACGGAGTACGGCTAAACATGTAAGTGTTTTATCTTGATGATATTATCCTACCTGAGATCCTATTATCAATAGTTAGACAGCACTAAGGCCAGCCACTCATTATCAGGTAGACCTGACAGGTACACCTGATCAAATATATGTACCTGACACCTGATGAGCACACAAACTATCAGGTAGAACTGACTCTACCAGGTAGATCTGACAGGTATACCTGACACCTGATGAGCACACAAACTATCAGGTAGAACTGACTCTACCAGCTAGATCTGACAGGTACGTTGGACGTCAGAAGTCAAAACGCCAGTAAAAATGTTTATGGTTGAATGAAAACGCAATTTTGGGGACACACTGTTCCATGCCAGATTAGATCGAGCACGGGATGGGCATGTTACGACCCTTATCGGGCGTGCTATGAGTCTTAACGGGTATTCTACAATATTGCAATTCAAATGGGGTACTTCGTGTACGAAAAGCCCATTCTGAGGCTGAGGTGTAGAGGCAATCAGCCCCCTGACTCTATCAGGTATACGTGACACCTGATCAGGTTTACCTGATAGGGAGTGGCTGGCCTTACATCTAATAAACGATAGTTCCTCTTGCTAAGCACTACATAATATGTATTGGATTGCTAAAGCAAAGGGTGTTTCCAGTCCTATGCTGGCAGTAGATATATTAACCAATCCCTTATTTTGCATTCACAGATAATGCTACCGCAGCCCATCAACTGTCCGAAGGAAATCTTCGACCTTATGTGTGAATGTTGGCAGAAACACGACAGTGATCGACCCAACTTCCGAGAAATACATCTGTTTCTACAGCGGAAGAATCTGGGCTATAACCCGGAGACCAACTGAAAATATATTGGATCTGTAGCCTCTTTAGAACAGTGAATCTGGTGAAATCTTGTAGACGAATGGATCTGTAATTCGTAGATCAATAGATAATCTGGGCTCAAATGTGCAGACTCATGGCCGGGTCCACAAAGTGGGTTTAAACTCCCTTTAAATCTGTAGACTAGTGGATCTGCTGAAATCTTGTACACCAATGGATCTGCAATTCGTATATAAATGGATAATCTGGGCTCAAATGTCCAGTTTCATGGCCGAATCCACAAAGTGAGTTTAAACTCCGTTTTTGAGTTGAACTTTTGAAATAAGCAATCTGATTGTTTGATTAAAAAAAGCAGATCAAATCGCTTAATCCAAGAGTTTAATCTGTAGACTAGTGGATCTGCTGAAATCTTGTACACCAATGGATCTGCAATTCGTATATAAATGGATAATCTGGGCTCAAATGTCCAGACTCATGGCCGAATCCACAAAGTGAGTTTAAACTCACTGTGTTTCCACACTGTGTGACTGAGTCCACAAAGTGAGTTTCAAAGTGAGTTTAAACTCACTTTGTGGACTCAGTCATTATATCAAAGTTTTCGCTATAAGTGCAAATCTAGATCTAAAGGAAGATGTTAGTTCTAGTGGTGCTCCCCTTTAGTTGACATCTACAAACTACATAGGTATAGTTCCTAACAAACAGGTTTGTCAAATTAGCATTGATCAAAATTTTTAGACATCCTCGGCAAATTATTATTCTCAGTAATAATAATAATAAAAACCCCGGTAGATTTTTATACCCTCACAAATAGGATGTACTTTAAGCTGAATCCTCCTCGTCTAAAACTTTAGCACAATAGCGGTAATAGATAAGAACTAAATCATATGTTTATGAAATGATACAGACAGACACAGTAACAATTTGGTATTTGAGGATGTCGTTCATTTTTTCCCTGTAGATAGAAAATGTCCGAACCTTGCTCTTCTAAATATCCTGTCTCTCCCCTTAAACCTCTTTGGTTTGACAATGGTGGATATGCCAGTTCCCAAATGTATTCCCATTGAATTTATGCCAGTTTCCGACTATATTCCCATAGAATGTTTCCTTTGAGGTAGGATTTTAAATGTAGGACACTTTTTAATGATTCCTCATTACATGGGGAGTATTTTAAGATAGGAAATTTTCGACCAAAAATCGGCCGCCGTAGGCGGCTCAGAAAAATTTTCATTTTTTTTTTTTCAAATACGTGTTCCGCAAATGTAATAGAAAGTCGTGTGATGTTCACACCAGATTTTTTTTTTAATCGAAATGTCATAATAGTAATTCTTATTCTCTCCTCTCCCTCAGGAATTGCCTAGTACATGCAGGGTATAGTATAAAAATCAGCAACTTCGGAGTTGTGCGCAACCTATATGCTGCAGACTACTATGATCTCGGAGGTAAATCCGCGCTCCCTATTCGGTGGATGGCGTGGGAGAGCATAGTCAAGGTAAGAATTTAATACTCGATAAATCCAGGAGTCATTAGCTTGAAAAAAAATGTGCCTCCTTTACTATCAATTCTCATCTATTCGTATCATCAATCTTTTTACACTAGTTCGCTCTGTCAAACCTCTTAAAAAAAATAATAATAATAATAAATAAAAAATAAAACTTTTTACACTGGTAATGCCGCCATTGATCGCCACTCGATCAAAGTAGCTACTCCATTGTCCTCACGATTCCGAGTGCAACCCGAACTCCAAGCCTTATAAAAGAATCGAAACTGTAACTCCTTACCTAATTGTTAGTTGGATAGAGCTATAAGTTCTAGGTAGGTTGAAATGATAAACATATACTTCTTCACTATTTGTAAAATAGTGTAAAACTCATGTTCCAAAATAGTGTAAAAAAAATATTTCAACCTAGGTACCTAGTCAAGATGGACCTTCACAAAGTTACAGAATCTTCAATCTATAGCTATAAGTTCGATTCCTCGTCAAAATTTACACAAGAAAGAATGCTTAGCAGACCCGGAAAGTGTACTGGGGACTTTTGTGGGACAAAAAGCTGATTTTACGGGTTAATTTCCTATGGGGCACTTTTAGGTTGAACACCCTGTATGAGTTTCTAGTAGGTATGAAAATATTATCTATACCACTGCACACTACCAGCAGGTAAGTAGGTATCATATTGTAATAGACTCCAAGCACAGAGTCGAAAAAACTTCGACCCCGCCGGTTTTAAAGCCTAGTGTGATACTCTCTCGGCCACGGAGGTTGCTAAAAAAAATCTTTTAATGGAAGTTGATACCTTGGAGGTTAGAAGATATCGCGCCCATCAGCGCTAGGGCGGGGGTTCGATTCCCGCTCGGGGCGAACTTTATCTTAAACAGTTAAGGTTTGGGGAAAAAGACAAACGGACAGGCAAGCAGACAGACTCACAATAATAATAATAATAATAATAGGCTCTTGAGTGGAAGGCAACCACTAGGCGAGGTTAACGCCTTATTAAGGCGTTCTCTACCACCTAACCCCGAGAGCTCCATTATTATGTGGTCAAATTCTCAAATAAATGAGGATAAAATTCCATGCCTCGGCTGGGATCGAACCCACGCCCTCCAGATTACCAGGCGAGCGTCTTGACCACTACGCCACCGAGGCATGTACTATCAAACAAATAACTGACAAAAGTGCGAAATTTCGGCCATTTTCTGGCGGTTTTTCACCGCCAAATGTTCTCCCCTGAATTCTCGATTTCTCAAATTTTGGTACCTATTACACTTTCGCCTAAAGATCCTATGAAAAAGAAAGTGATTTACCTACCCTAATTATTGCAAGGTGGAGACCTCCTCTATTTCTATTAGACTAATTTTAAAAAGTCCTATAAAGAAGAAGAAGAAAAAAAAAAGAACATTCGGAAGGAATTGAACCGGAGCACTCCTACATCGTTCAACTTATCAGGGAACAACCTTACGAGGACTTCTCAGATCAGAGGGTAGTAGAGCATATCTCACACTTCTCACGGAGTACGGCTAAACATGTAAGTCGACTAACTTGATGATATTAACCTACCTGAGATCCTATTATGAATAGTTAGACAGCACTAAGGCCAGCCACTCATTATCAGATAGACCTGACAGGTACACCTGATCAAATATACCTGACACCTGATGAGCACACAAACTATCAGGTAAAACTGACTCTACCAGGTAGATCTAGGGTAGTAGAGCATATCTCACACTTCTCACGGAGTACGGCTAAACATGTAAGTGTTTTATCTTGATGATATTATCCTACCTGAGATCTTATTATGAATAGTTAGACAGCACTAAGGCCAGCCACTCATTATCAGGTAGACCTGACAGGTACACCTGATCAAATATACCATATACCTGACACCTGATGAGCACACAAACTATCAGGTAAAACTGACTCTACCAGGTAGATCAGACAGGTACACCTGATCAAATATACCTGACACCTGATGAGCACATAAACTATCAGGTAGAACTGACTCTATCAGGTATACGTGACACCTGATCAGGTTTACCTGATAGGGAGTGGCTGGCCTTACATCTAATAAACGATAGTTCCTCTTTCTAAGCACTACATAGTATGTATTAGATTGCTAAAGCAAAGGGTGTTTCCAGTCCTATGCGCGCCGGGGGGTTTGTAAAAATTCGGGAAATCGATTTGCCTAATATTTAACAAATAATTAAATGATTCTGAAATCGACCACAAAAACATGTAGAAAAGGTAAAAAATCAGCCAAAACGGCGCTAGACAAATCTCATCCACCATACATTTCCTACTTCCTAATGACAAGCCTGTCCACACGGAAGGCAATTTTCTTTATTAAGAGAGAGATCTCCCCTCGCATTAAAGTTTTAACGGCCTAATCTAATCAATCTAATGTGTCACTAATCTAATGTACCTCGAGACTGAAATGTGCTCTCCTACGTGTGTTGAATATTGAATGACATCGAGCTTCTAACTTCTAGCGTGGAGTTTTGGATGGCTGACGTGTGAGACGCTGAAATGTGAACAATCTTGACAGTGAAATGATATTGACATTTTGTTCAGTTTTGTTTGTTTACAATTTTTTGTTAAATTTTGTTTGTTTTCCGCCTGAGCTACTCAGACTTGTGGACCGAGTGGGGCAAGGTCAATTCGCTCAGGTAAAACTTCTTTTAAACTTTCCATATATATTGGAAAAACGGTCTGGTCAAAGATCCATTCATTTGCACCATTCACCTTTCTATTACATTCCCCACAATATGTCAAAATATATGAGACCTTGGTTAGACTGCGGGGGTAAAGGGACTTTTCAGTCCTATCCCAGCAGGATAAACAAGGTATATTCTAATCTATTCTACACTATGTTTTGGGAACTTAGGTATGTTACTATGTTGTGCGAAGGTATTGGAATCGGTACATTTTTTCAAAAATCGGAAATCGGGTGGAAATATCCGTTCTCTGGTCCCCTGAGTCCAAAGAACTGATTTTAAGCCCATGGTCTTTACGTGCATTGTATCTCGAGAACGGTTTGTCGTAAAGCGATGAAATTTTGTATGCATTTCTAGTATGTTCTAAGTACGAGGCTGTAACAATTTCGTAAAAAATGGGATGGATTTCGGACGAACTGTTATGGGATTATTTTGTGATGGTAAAAAGTTACATTAATTTACTAACTTTGATGTTTGTTGTTCACATTTTAGCTGGAGCTGTGTGAGGTGACTCAGTACCCGGAGTGGATGGTTTTTTTTTTTTTTTTTTTTTTTTTTTTTTTTTTTTTTTTGCTTTATGGTTCTCTGGACAAAATTTGCACCACCATTTACGTGTTCCTGGTAAAAAGACCTTTAATTTGATTTATAGGTCGACCAGGTTTGGATAAGTCCTTCTATGGGGACAGAGTGACAGCCAAACAGACGACACCGAAGCGAATACATTAGTCCGTCCACTATACCTTTTTTTATTACTATCGTAATAATAAAGGAAGGACGGGCTAAAAATCAGCCAATCAGATAGCTTAATCCAAGAGTTTAACTTAAAGTGAGTTTAAGCTATTATATCAAAGTTTTCGCTATAAGTGCAAATCTAGATCTAAAGGAAGAAGTTAGTTCTAGTGGTGCTCCGCTTTAGTTGACATCTCTACATAGTTCCTAACAAACAGGTTTGTCAAATTAGCATTGATCAAATTTTTATTAGACATCCTCGGCAAATTATTATCCCCGGTAATAATAATAATAAAAACCCCGGTAGATTTTTATACCCTCACAAACACGATGTACTTTAGGCTGAATCCTCCTCGTCTAAAACTTTAGCACAATAGCGGTAATAGATAAGAACTAAATCATATGTTTATTAAATGATACAGACAGACACAGTAACAATTTGGTATTTGAGGATGTCGTTCATTTTTTCTCTGTAGATAGAAAATGTCTGAACCTTGAAGAAATAATTAGAAATAAACCATTTTTAACTTTCTATTTTAAAACAAGATTAATTTAACTGTGTATTTAAAATTTCAAGTAATTTTCAGTGCCTATTTCGTGTTGTGATATTCTGTGGGTGACTCCAAAACCTGGCACAATTGTATTGATTATTTCATTAAAAGAAAAAGAGCTTTCAAAAGTTATTCAACACTAAAATATGCAAAAATGTTGACCCTAATTCCTTTTGTTTCATTAAAATAAAGCACTATTTTATTCAAAAGAACAACATTAGATATTTCGAGGTAGTGATTTGAGCTGATACTTGTACAAGTATGATTTTGTGATAGTGTATCATTAGGTAATCTGTGCATAACAATAAAATTATCTCATTTGTGTCAGTATTATTTTATTTAGATAGATCGTTGCCGAAACAGTGTTAAAACCTCTGTCTGCCGTTTCTTATTTTTTTCTCTACCAAATAGCAAGTAAGTATACAATATTACAATATATTACATAGAGAATTTAAATAGTTTCTAAGAAGAATTGCCTCAACTTTGAGTGTAAAGTGGAGCAAATACATCAGTCAAGTTTCAGGATGGATAAAGACACGGGCAGTTCCCCTTAGAATGCATGGGTCTATAATGCTGTTCTTTTATGTTATACATTCATTTCGGAACATTTTGGTACATAGTTAGGATAGTCACCACACGAAGTATCTCCGATCCTGTCTCTCCCCTTAAACCTCTTTGGTTTGACAATGGTGGATATGCCAGTTCCCAAATGTATTCCCATTGAATTTATGCCAGTTCCCGACTATATTCCCATTGAATGTTTCCTTTGAGGTAGGATTTTAAATGTAAACTCCTTCAATTCAATAAATCAATTTCTTTTAAAAATGTTCGCTGGCAGCATTACCTACCTTATGTAGGACCTTTACAACCCCTTCTTATTCTCTACACTCGGTGTGGTTGTGTGGTCTTTTCTTTCCGAATTTTCGTTCCCTGTGCTATGTACATTTCTTTCGTTTAGTTATTTATTTGTTACATTTATATCATAACATAGATTTCTACTTGTTGTTTGTACTGATACTATTAATTATTCGTATGTTGCTTTGTATATTTTGTATCCAATAGTATGTAGTACCTACATACTTGCCTACCAATTCAATGTTTTAAATGTTACATTTCTTTCGTTTAGTTATTTATTTGTTACATTTATATCATAACATAGATTTCTACTTGTTGTTTGTACTGATACTATTATTTATTCGTATGTTGCTTTGTATATTTTGTATCCAATAGTATGTAGTACATACTTGCCTACCAATTCAATGTTTTAAATACCTACTTAATGTTGACTCTATGTTTTTGAGTACTTCCCCAATTTACATAAATGAAAGGTTAAAATAGGTAATAAATAAAACGTGTATTATCCATTTGGGAATTTAATAGGGTAGTATTTTCATTTCTAATGACGTGACTTAGAGTGCTAAAACTACCCTATCAAAACATTTCCCATTGATTTTGTAGGGCTTTGTTCACTGAGATTGACGTGTATTAAAGTCCGTCTGACATTATTCAGATCTCTGAAAAACTAAAGACTTGAGTTTACCAGAAGGCTACTTGGTCTGTGGCGGTATAATATCTCTTAGTAGGCTGTCGAATTTTGACTTGACGGGGTGGAGAGCTACCGCGCTCCTTAATTTCAATTTATAAAGTTCAAATATGGCGAACTCTATCTTCCACGTACATAATGATGTAGGTTGGATTTCAACAATATTTTTTTAGCCCCTTTAAGGCTTTTTGGGCTAACAGCCTGTTAAGAGAAGAAATAAAGAGGAGCTTACAAGACAGGCTGACATAACTCTCTGGTATCACAGTTGTACAATATACACATTTTAATATGATATCTATTTCTATCCCACCCGTTTGGTTACTTAGATCAAAGATTGAGTTTGAAGGGCATCAACTTGTAAATTTTTGTTGCCAAAAGCAAATGTCAGTCCAAAAGCGATCAACCTATGGTAGACCTGACAAGTACGGCTGGAAAGGTCCATCTAAGAATATCTACGGCTGAAAAGGTCCGCCAGTCAGGTACACCTGATAGTGAGTGGCTGGCCTACGGCTGATTGGGAGGTCGACGAAAAACGCCGACCCCGTCAGGACACGAGGAAAGGCGAAGAAAGAAGATAGGATGGAAAAGAATAGAATTAGGTTTAGGTATACCTTTAGAAGAAATAAAGAGGAGCTTACAAGACAGGCTGACATAACTCTCTGGTATCACAGTTGTACAATATACACATTTTAATATGATATCTACTTCTAGAAGGGTGTACTGCTCAGATGATCAAGTGCCATCAGATCTCAGTGCATTACTCCCGGATGTTCTTCAAGGATTATAACAAGGTGAGACAATATTAATAACTGTTAGTGAGGAAATGAGTTTGCTTTAAGAGGTTTGAAGGTGAGGAAATATTGACGAAATAAGTTCATAGAGGAAACTGTAACAACGGACGTCTTATCGTCCCGAAATTGAAGAAAGGAGGACACGATAGGAGAAAGAGAAAGTTCCGAGAATGAGTTTTTCATTACAATTTCATAAACTTATCCGTCTTGGGATAAAGTTTGCCCCGCGCGGGAACAGAACCAAGGTAACTAGGCTGGCTGGCTAAGTTTATTTTTAATTTAACTAATATCACTATTTTAATTTAAAAATCATTTCAACTTAATTTTAACTGTAACAATCTGAGAAGTATGCTGTATGGATTTGGCAACCCAAACTTTGGGCAGTCCATCAATAAATTTTATTGATTGTTTATCTCTAATATGATTTGCGACAAATTTCGAGATCAGAGCTCATTTGTGTGAGAAAATGTGAAAAAAATCCCCAACAAGATTCTGAAGAGCAAGTACGGGATGGAAGAGGAAGAGACGAAACTACAGAACAGCGATAAGGACGAGGACAGTGAAGAGGATGATGAGGAGGGGGAGGGGGAGAAGGAGGAGAAACTGGAAGTGGAACCTGAGGAGCAGACCACGCTGCAGAAAGCCAAATTCTACGTGTCACTATGCTCAGGTTGGTGCGATTTAGTTTCTGCAGATTTTCAGCCGTAAGGCCGGCCATTCACATCAACTAGACCTGACAGGTACGGCTGAAAAGATCCGAATGTCAGGTCTACCTGATAATGAGTGGCTGGCCTAAGGCACGTCTCACTTTGGAAGCGTAGACGTGCGACTTTAAGTAACACGTATAGTCGGCTGCAAAACGAAACCTATGAAAATGACAGAGACTCTCTGTAGACTCAATATCATTTTCATAGGTTTGGTTTTGCAGACGCCTAAGGGCTACTAAAGGTCGCGCGTCTACTCTTTAAATGTGAGACAAGCCTAAGCTGAGCTACTCTAGCCGAAAGATTTTTGTACAGACAGCGGTGATGGCACGTTGAATGCGCCAGTTCCCAATAGCCATTCACCGAAGTTAGGCTACGGATGGGTGACCGACCTTTTACCGACCAAGTAAAAGCTCCCTTATGCATTTCCCTAAACTCCTTTTAGGAACTTAGACCCTAAAAGATTGTTTACGTGATGCCGTCACTAATTTCTAGTGTCCTCTGTTCTGTCCGTCAGGTGTGACCGCGTGTCTGTCGGCCTTTGCGTTTCTCTTCCTCATTCCTTTCATCATAGAACCTGCTATCAAAACCATCATGGCGGACTATGAGGCCGAACCTGTCACCTGTAATATTTCTCGTCATGACGTGAGTATCTTCATTCAATCATTCATCAGTTCATATCCATCACTCTCTAAGACTGTATTTGTATTACAAAGATTGAGTTTGAAGGGCATCAACTTGTAAATTTTTGTTGCCAAAAGCAAATGTCAGTCCAAAAGCGATCAACCTATGGTAGACCTGACAAGTACGGCTAAAAAGGTCCATCTAAGAATCTCTACGGCTGAAAAGGTCCGCCAGTCAGGTACACCTGATAGTGAGTGGCTGGCCTACGGCTGATTGGGAGGTCGACGAAAAACGCCGACCCCGTCAGGACACGAGGAAAGGCGAAGAAAGAAGATAGGATGGAAAAGAATAGAATTAGGTTTAGGTATACCTTTAGAAGAAATAAAGAGGAGCTTACAAGACAGGCTGACATAACTCTCTGGTATCACAGTTGTACAATATACACATTTTAATATGATATCTATTTCTATCCCACCCGTTTGGTTACTTAGATCAACCTAGGGATCAGCAACTGTAACTGGGCTTCCTGTAGAGAAGGGTGTACTGCTCAGATGATCAAGTGCCATCAGATCTCAGTGCATTACTCCCGGATGTTCTTCAAGGATTATAACAAGGTGAGACAATATTAATAACTGTTAGTGAGGAAATGAGTTTGCTTTAAGAGGTTTGAAGGTGAGGAAATATTGACGAAATAAGTTCATAGAGGAAACTGTAACAACGGACGTCTTATCGTCCCGAAATTGAAGAAAGGAGGACACGATAGGAGAAAGAGAAAGTTCCGAGAATGAGTTTTTCATTACAATTTCATAAACTTATCCGTCTTGGGATAAAGTTTGCCCCGCGCGGGAACAGAACCAAGGTAACTAGGCTGGCTGGCTAAGTTTATTTTTAATTTAACTAATATCACTATTTTGATTTAAAAATCATTTCAACTTAATTTTAACTGTAACAATCTGAGAAGTATGCTGTATGGATTTGGCAACCCAAACTTTGGGCAGTCCATCAATAAATTTTATTGATTGTTTATCTCTAATATGATTTGGGTTTTCAGTCCCATAGTCCAGGACCTATCCCGTGGGATCACGAGGACATTCGGTTCCTGATCAACACAGAAGGCTGCGGCTATCCCCCGGGTACCAACTGCACCAACTTCGTCAAGCAATATGGCCTGCCTGAGTCTCCATCGCAGAAATCTTCCCCTCCCAAACCCTTCCCCTGCTATTATAGTAAAGTGTTCCCCACCCTCCATGTGGTGGCTAAGTATAACTGGGATGACAATCTCAGGTGAGTAATAGAATAGAATAGAATTGTTTATCCTGCCCGAATAGGACTGAAAAGTCCCTTTACCCCAGCAGTCTAATACCAAATTAAAGCTCAAATTCCCTGTGGTAAAGCAGAGCGTTTTCAAAACTTTTGTGGATATCACAGCATTATTAATAAGTGCCTCTTTTGCCATCAATTTCCACATTTTTTTTTCCGGCTTAGCTAGCTTAGTTCGTAGCGTGTCTGCCTTGTAAGAGCTAGGACGCGGGTCCGATTCCCACCCGGGGCGGATTTTATCCTGAACGGATAATGTTCGTTCTCGGAACGGCTAGCTTTCTCCTATCCTGTCTTCCTTCTCGCTTTGCTTTCGGGACGATAAGATCTTAGTTACAGTTCCCTCTATCAAACCTCTTAAAAAAAAAGCCCCTTATGTTCTGAAGCGGTTCCGAAACTATGGCCAGTTCAGTTTTTTAAAAAGATCTTTTCTTTTCTTTTCAAAAAGATCTTTTCTTTCTAGTGAGACGTACAGTTTTAATTTGTGTATTTTTCGTGTTCCATGCAGGTATCTTATCCTGGCCCTGGTTGTGCCTATAGTTCTATTTTTCGGCTCCCTCACCATACTGGGCTACTGGTATTGCCCTCGCAAGTCCAAGGTACAACCGGCCTACATATAGTTGTCACTATCCGCGTGAGAATACAAGTAAGTACAATATAGTAGATTCTCAGCTTGGATCCTGAAGTTTCATTACATAGAACAGGACTAGGTCTCACTAGATCTGGGACTGGTAGGTTCCACTAGACACAAGAGTCCCGCTAACAGTGATAGAGACCATTCAAATGCGGAGCTTGCGAAATTCCTCTGTGCAGAGTTCAGCACCTAATTAGAACCCCCATTGTTTTGTTCTGCTCTTCCTACTCAAATTTTGCTACTGCATTTTCTTTCAATATTGTCTAATGATTTCAAGTACAATTACAAAATATCGTTTGATGGTTTCCAGTAGGTACAACAACAACAACAACATATTGTTTGATGATTTCAAGTACAACTACACAATACTGTTTAATGATTTCAGATACAAGTACAAAGCACTCTGAGCCATGCTAAATCTGAAACATCAAGATATGCCTGCAGACAACTCCGCAACATCCTGCCTCTTCCCAAGCTTTATTCTGCCTATT
>NW_007381399.1:1636-13559 GCF_000475195.1 Diaphorina citri | reverse complement strand
TCATGAAATTTGGCAAGATTTTCATTTCAAGTTAAACTTAAGTTTATCTTAAGATTTCATACATACGGGGGTTAGTGTCTAGGAGAGTTCAATTATATTAGATGAACACTAGAAGAGTGTTCGAACACCCAAACGACCGTGTTCAGTCCTCGAGAGCTGCTTTCTAGTTTCTAGAGACGACTGAATCACCTTGGAATTGTATTTTTCGCGCGATTATGGTTCGTTTCAGGTGTTTCCTTTGATAAAGCTGGGAGACACTTTTGAGTCTTTTGGTGTGTAGACTTTAGTTTCTAGAGGCAAACTGAATCAACTTGGAATTGTATTTTTCGCGCGATTATGGTTCGTTTCAGGTGTTTCCTTTGATAAAGCTGGAAGACACTTTTGAGTCTTTTGGTGTGTAGTCTTCTAATTTGCTCGGAACTTGACAAATCAGTGATAGGGTGCCACTAGTTACTGTGGAAGAACTATATAATTGGGAAAGTTCGGCCCGGGCGGGAGTTCAACCCGCGATCCAGCGCTTGCTACTCGTAGACAACACTTTCAGTGTCTTACTAAATTTACTCACAATTTCATTGATCCAGTCTTCTTTTCTTAGTTTTACATTCTAGGTATTTTCATCCGTTTATGGAACGAACCTTACCTGTTTAGGATAAAGTTCGGCCCGGGCGGGAGTTCAACCCGCGATCTAGCGCTTGCTACTCGTAGACAACACTTTGAGTGTCTTACTAAATTTACTCACAATTTCATTGATCCAGTCTTCTTTTCTTAGTTTTACATTTTATTTCGCTGTTTATTTATAGTTTTACACACATAGTTCCTTTTAATTCTTGTTTGTAGTTTTATTGTAGTTCTATTTCACTCTTGTTGAAAGCAAGGGGACTAGGGGAGTCATCTCGGAGGGTCACATTCCGATTACCACAGAGCAACGATTCGCATTAAATCCGCCCCGGGCGGGAATCGAACCCGCGGCCTAGCGCTTACAAGGCAGACGCACTACCAACCAAGCTAACTAGGCTGGCTAAACCTTTTTATAGGCGGGATGTGAGGAGGATGGTTAGCTTGTCACCGAATGGATGGTAAAACTCCCTTTATTAAAAACCTTAGCAGTTAAAGAATGACGTTAAACTTCTTGGAAAAAAGGGTTGGTTGAAAATTCCAACCATGGTCATTTTGTCTGTCTATTCATATTTTTCTCAGTAACATCTCCTTCGAAATATGAAGCATGAGGAAACAAATAAGTCTTACTACATGAATGAAATCTCCCCTATTTGAATGGCGAGTGTAGGTTTTCATCTATTTTGTCGCCAATTTTATCAGCGTATAAGTTAAGGTCATTATGAATTCCGGTAATTAGCAAACGAAACATCCCTACATATAATACATATTGCGAATCGTTGCTCAGAGGTAATCCGGATTTGACCCTCCGAGATGACTCCCCTAGTCCCCTTGCTTTAACAAGAGTGAAATAGAACTACAATAAAACTACAAACAAGAATTAAAAGGAACCATGTGTGTAAAACTATAAAAAAACAGCGAAATAGAATGTAAAACTAAGAAAAGAAGACTGGATCAATGAAATCGTGAGTAAATTTAGTAAGACACTGAAAGTGTTGTCTACGAGTAGCAAGCGCTGGATCGCGGGTTGAACTCCCGCCCGGGCCGAACTTTATCCTAACACAGTTAAGGTTCGTTCCATAAACGGATGGATTTTTCCTATCCTGTCCTCCTACTCTTTTCGATTTCGTAACATTCGTTACCGTTCCCTCTATGAAAACTCGAAGAGACGAGCAATTCGTCTCATTGTGTATCACTAGATCCGAAGTCCGCTCTAACCACTTATACACACTTGGTACTTTGATATTTGAGACTACCCGAGTAATTGTCCTTGAATGGTAGCAAACATTCATGCGAATCAACTAGTAAATGATCAAATGCCTGAGTCAAATCCATTACCTAATGATGGCTGGTACCAATGCCAATGACAGAAACTCCTGACTTTGATGACGGAAATCTCTGAAAAAGTTTATGGGAAGGAAATTTCCAACACACACCACTGAGTTGGGTGGTAAACCGGGCGATCCAGGCGATCTTGCCGATCCTGTATCAAATCCATTACCTAATGATTGCTGGTACCAATGACAGAAACTCCTGACTTTGATGACGGAAATCTCTGAAAAAGTTCATATAGGAAGGAAATTTCCAACACACACCACTGAGTTGGGTGGTAAACCGGGCGATCCAGGCGATCTCGTCGATCCTGTATGCAAAATCCTCAAAGAATAGGCGATAAACTGTCAATAACGAGGTAGGAGATTGCATTGGAGACCGTTCGTTATCAATAACGATAAATCTAAAAGTCTACAAAAAGCACAATACTCCGTATGCACTACCCCATTACCATTACTATCCAATAACGAGGTAGGAGATTGCATTGGAGACCGTTCGTTATCAATAACGATAAATCTAAAAGTCTACAAAAAGCACAATACTCCGTATACACTACCCCATTACCATTACTATAACCATTACTATAACTATAATATGTGGAGACCGTTCGTTATCAATAACGATAAATCTAAAAGTCTACAAAAAGCACAATACTCCGTATGCACTACCCCATTACCATTACTATAACTATAATATGACTATTACTATTACTATAATAATATGTGCTATTACATTTGCCTGAGTTGCGAAGGTGTAAATACGAGTCTACAAAGTTCAGATGTACATAGACTTTGTACAGGGTTCGGACAAATCTTGAGATACACAAGAAGAAAGTTTGAATTCATTTGTTCATTCTTTGTTCATATTATGTGGCTTCAGGGTGTAATACTGCAATAGTACTGCGAAATCCACCATTTCAATGTAGGTTCTCTCTGTGACTTCAGAACCCGTGTTTTTGGACATACCAGAATTTGACATGGCTTTTTCCAGGTTACACACCTAGCTACTTCTTTACTCACAAAGTTCAGATGTACATAGACTTTGTACAGGGTTCGGACAAATCTTGAGATACACAAGAAGAAAGTTTGAATTCATTTGTTCATTCATATTATGTGGCTTCAGGGTGTAATACTGCAATAGTACTGCGAAAATCCTCCATTCAATGTGTGACTTCATACTCTCTGTGACTTCAGAACCCGTGTTTTTGGACATACCAGAATTTGACATGGCTTTTTCCAGGTTACATACCTAGCTACTTCTTTATTGATTTTACTAAGAGCTACACCCTGTAGATCAGCCAGTAAGTTTTTATTGCAACTGGGCCACCCTGTATACATTTAAATCGACTGATTATGTCTTGATCATAATCACCTTAATGGACTTTTTCAGCTTTCTCCTCATTTAGAAATCTGCATTGAGAGCCATCAGCTTCTTTGCCTTTGGAGAGACAATTAATCTCTTCCATTGAGTTTTATTCGTCTGAAGACTCAAATCTTCGCCTTTTCCATGTTCAGGTGGGGTCGGCGTTTTTCGCCAGCCTCTGAATCAGTCTAGCTTCCTGTCCTACGGTGCTAGGACCTAGGGTACTAGTAATAGCTAGGACCAACCAGTCCTAGGATGATTAGTTTGGGCTGACATTTACACATTTTGGTTTTGGCTAGTTTGGGGCTGCAAGACCCAAGAGTCTTTCTTAAGAATCAAGTTATGTGCTTTATTTTCAATCTACGAGTGTGTGTCCAGATTGATTGGGTCTCTTGATTCTGGATTGTTTTCGGATACTTACAACCCCTCTGATTCACCAGAGGGGCCATTTCATGAATGCCAACCATGCTGTTTTCTGAACTTTCGGCATCAGTACTGCGTTAGCTCAAGCCCCTTAACCAATACAAAACAATGAAATTGTAGAGCCGAAGGTCAGAGATGTTACCATCCACATTTTTCTCCGAAATATCTTTGTACGTTCGGTAGAGCTCACGTGACGTGATAGTAGAGTCTTTCTACTTTAAGTCATCTGTCTAGAAACACTTTTGCTTGCAACCTTTCAGACTACACTACACTGTCTGAAACTTGCATCTCACAATTTGCATCAAACTACACTGTCTGAAACTTGCATCGCGATCACCCTGTAGAGAGCTTGGGTTGCAAGTTGTGTTAACTTGTTAAAATAAGTGTTACATTTATTAACGATTGATAAATTTATGTCTTTCTCTTGGGTTGAATCATAATTTAAGTTATGGCTTTTTCTGCATCCAGCTCTCCTGAAGAGCTCCGTTTTAAATTAACTGATCCGTCAGTGGTTACTGGGTGTGAGAATTTATACGATAGAACCGGTTCCGATGGCGTGCCATCTTGGATTTTCTATGGTTAATTACAGGTCAATAGGTGCTCAAATCTGTGGCCAAAAGGGAACCTTCTGGAAGGAGGTTAACTTTAGGAATCTGTTCCGTTTCTGGCAGTTTCCCGAAAGGAATAAAAGACACCTAATCCAAGTTGTATTACCACTGACCATTTTCGGTCATTCCAAAGTAGGGTATTTGGGGAAAACCCCTTTGAGAGGAAGGCAAGCCGTGCTTCCCCATCTTTCCTGAAGGACACGCCACTGGCGTACAGGATACGAAATTTTCGCCTGCGGCAGATTTATCGCGAGGAATGACGGCAGAATAGAGCACATTCTGGCAGAAGAGTTACCATTGTTCGTAACGAGAGCAGTGGATCACTCTAGAATAAGAACATGGTGACCTGACATCCGGAATAGTAGTCTCAAGATGAAAACAAAAGTTGGTACGGCCTTCAGAGTCTTCAGACTAAATGACTGTCTCAAATTTTCCTCCGTTGTGAAGATGACAAGTTGGAAATTTCCTTCGAATGAAGTTTTTCAGAGATTTCCGTCACATATGTCAGGAATTTCCGTCAGGGTACATACCAGCAATCATTTGGTAATGGATTTAACACAGGCATTTGATCAGTTACCAGTTGATTTCATTTGAATATTTGTTGCCATACAAGAACAATTACTCAGGTTGTTTCAAATATCAAAGTAACAAGTGGGTATGACTATACACAAGAACTGGCAGTACTTGGCATTCCAAGTACTTGGGAACTTCGGAACAACCTGTATATCGCAAGGATTCATTTTCAAGAAGGTATACATGGGTACGTACTCTGTATACGACTAGTATCCTACTACCTATTTGCATTTATGCAAATTTTTCGTTTATGTGTCGATATTATATCGCGGAGTCGTGTCTTGGTGTCTAGGAGAGTTCAATTATATTAGATGAACACTAGGAGAGTGTTCGAACACCCAAACGACCGTGTTCAGTCCTGTTAATTCATATGATAGCAAAACTGGCTTTTCATGTTTTTTCAGGCGCGGACAACAAGACAACAACCAGGTCTACCAGAAGATTTGCAACCCAAGGAACAGTATTTATATTAGCTTCAATTACTTACTTTCCCCGTGCGGACCATCAAATGCCAATCAAATGATATGTATTTTCCCAATGGGATGGCATTCTCGTAGCTACCTCATTTGCTAACCACATATCTTAGCTTCAATCATTTTGGTAAGATTGTCGAACAGAATTAACCAATGACCCAGAGGGAAAGATGGAAGCTTTGGAACTTGTGAAGGAGATAAAGGTACCATTCTCAACACTTTCAATGAACTCAAAAAGAGTCCCACCAGTTCCCAATGGATCACTGAAGTTGTGAGCTTGCGAGTGATTTTTTGGATGGGTCATCACCAAGACTGGCTTTTCCTGGCCCCATTCAGGCTGGGTGAGGTTGTGGGCAGGCGGGTTACTTGTCGCCGGATGGAGGGTAAAACCCCCGTCATTAAAGAAAGATCTTAGCCTTTGTCTTTGTTCCCATGTACCATATTGCATGTACCTCAGTTTCACAGTGACCACAATCACATGACTGGCTTTTCATGTTTTTTCAGGCGCGGACAACAAGACAACAACCAGGTCTACCAGAAGATTTGCAATCCAAGGAACAGTATTTATATTAGCTTCAATACTTACTTACTTTCCCCGTGCGGACCATCAAAATACCAATCAAATGATGTGTATTTTCCCAATGGGATGGCATTCTCGTTGCTACCTCATTTGCTAACCACATATCTTAGCTTCAATTATTTTGGTAAGATTGTCGAACAGAATTAACCAATGACCCAGAGGGAAAGATGGAAGATTTGGAACTCGTGAAGGAGATAAAGGTACCATAATCTACACTTTCAATAAACTCAAAAAGAGTCTCACCAGTTCCCAATGGATCACTGAAGTTGTGAGCTTGCAAGTGATTTTTTGGATGGGTCACCACCAAGACTGGCTTTTCCTGGCCCCATTCAGGCTGGGTGAGGTTGTGGGCAGGCGGGTTACTTGTCGCCGGAAGGAGGGTAAAACCCCCGTCATTAAAGAAAGATCTTAGCCTTTGTCTTTGTTGCCATGTACCATATTGCATACAGTTTTACAGTGACCACAATCACCTGATATTATGACATTAGGGTTATCTCCTTTCACAACATGAGCAGAAACTGCAGAAGGTAATAACCACTCAGCAGTAGCAAAACCAGGTATTAAATGATGACATTAGGGTTATCTCCTTTCACAACATGAGCAGAAACTGCAGAAGGTAATAACCACCCAGCAGTAGCAAAACCAGGTATTAGCCTATTAGTCAACAACAGGTGGCGTACCCCCCAAAATACGCTGAATAATTTCAGCAACAGTAACTTTGCAAAGTATTTGCTTCAGAGAGTCCATGCCTGCTCGCATAATCTGGCCAGGTATACTCCAAACTCAGTCCTTGTTATTAATCCATGCGCATATTCCAAATCATCATCATCTATTCTTTCTGCTTTTATCCTTATTAAAACAAACAATAGTGCAATAATACCACTGACCCCACCTCTAAGATTGTCCCCTTTCTATCAGACATTTGTAGAGGGGGACCTCTACTCCGCCTGTGTTTCTTGTTTGCTGACCAGTAAGACTTGTAGTACATTTAGTTTGATGATTATTGATCTAGCAATTCTTGCATGTTTTCTGGAACGATTGTCATAATTCTAGCCTTATGTCGTCGATTGTCACTTTCTTGGTTCTCAAGAATACTTGGACGTTCCTGGTGTCAAACAGCGTTTTGATATTCTCAGTTATTTTTGTGTAGGGTTTGGATTGTATTGCATGTTTTCTGGAACGATTGTCATAATTCTAGCCTTATGTCTTCGATTGTCACTTTCTTGGTTCTCAAGAATACTTGGACGTTTCTAATGTCAAACAGCGTTTTGAAATTCTCAGTGATTTTTGTGTAGGGTTTGGATTGTATTGTCATGTGTGTACTCTGTGCTGATTGTTGCACACAATTTTGACTGTTAAATTCAAATGTGTATTTCTTTGGGTAACTTGGGTTCAAGACTTGAAGTCTTTAAACATTCCAGAAGGAGACTCTTACTGCATTCTGTACACATTTTTGCATGGAATTTTGACTATATTTTCATTGGAGTCCAATTTCTTATGTGAAAGTTTACCACTTGTCAGGACGTATAGACTGTAGAGAGGGTCATACTGAGGCAAATTATTTCAAGGTAGCCTTTACTATTGCAAAAAGAATAGAGAAAAGACCATCAGATTCCCCGATAAATATGCTAAAAGGAAAACGAAATTTAGTTGTCAAACTACACAACAACAACAGCAGCGGTATAATAAACAAATTAATAAACTTCCGTTTCATGCATGTTTTCTGGAACGATTGTCATAATTCTAGCCTTATGTCTTCGATTGTCACTTTCTTGGTTCTCAAGAATACTTGGACGTTTCTGATGTCAAACAGCGTTTTGATATTCTCAGTGATTTTTGTGTAGGGTTTAGATTGTACTGTCATGTGTGTACTCTGTGCTGATTGTTGCACACAATTTTGACTGTTGCTTTCAAATGTGTATTTCTTTGGGTAACTTGGGTTCAAGACTTGAAGTCTTTAAACATTCCAGAATGAGACTCTTACTGCGTTCTGCACACGTTTTTGCATGGAATTTTGACTGTATTTTCATAGGAGTCCAATTTCTTATGTGAAAGTTCGCCACTTGTCAATACGTATAGACTATAGAGAGGGTCATACTGAGGCAAATTATTTCAAGGTAGCCTTTACTATTGCAAAAAGAATACGACTGTTACTTTCAAATGTGTATTTCTTTGGGTAACTTGGGTTCAAGACTTGAAGTCTTTAAACATTCCAGAATGAGACTCTTACTGCATTCTGCACACATTTTTGCATGGAATTTTGACTGTATTTTCATAGGAGTCCAATTTCTTATGTGAAAGTTCGCCACTTGTCAGTACGTATAGACTGTAGAGAGGGTCATACTGAGGCAATTTATTTCAAGGTAGCTTTTACTAATGCAAAAAGAATAGAGAAGAGACCATCAGATTCCCCGATAAATATGCTAAAAGGAAAACGAAATTTAGTTGTCAAACTACACAACAACAACTGCAGCGGTGAAATAAACAAATAAACTTCCGTTTCGAGAGCATGAAATTTCTTTAAAAACCCATTTCACAAATTGTGCGTGTCCTGATTTGAGTTGGGCTTGAAAAAACCCGTCAGATGTTCTTCGATATTATAATTAAAAAAGCCTTGATTATGATTAATACGCAGAACAAATTATGTAAATTACTAGTTAGAGCGAGGAAGACAATACTCGGAACCTGAGGGTAAGAGAGAGAAAAAAAAGCCAGCACACTTACAAAGGATCCTACAAAAAACGAGAATCCTTTACTTCAGAGAATACTTGTATTATGCCTTGTAGAAAGCCACCTGCTTGCTACTTGGACCAGATTATAGAGAAATGTAATTCACGCTCAGACCATCTGAGATTGCAGTCTGTCAAATGGTCTGAGCGGAAAATTCTATAGAAATACGTCTGTATGACCATGTGAGAAACCTAGCTTTTTCCGCAACACACGTTCTGACTTTCCACTGTCTGACAGACCCAGTTCTGGCGGGCATAAGAGAAGACAGAAGCATCACCAAACAAGTCAATCACATTTTCGACTTCCTTTTAACTGGTATAGGGACTATAACTGTAGGGCACCTACTACCTACTCCTGAAGGAGCTCTTCCACCCAACCACCAATTTGTCTTTCACTGTGATTTTACAATGGGGAAATGAATGGCCCTAAAATTTGTGAGTCCCTTATGTCTCTATGGTGAGACTCTAATGCCCTGGACCTGGGTGCCCTATTCCCCTGAAGGTATTGCAGTCTGAAGGTGGATTTCACCAACGACTTAATGAGAGATTTAACTAATGGGACAATTTTCAATGATAAAAAAGGAGTTTTTCATGATCCAAACTTTTTGGATCACTGAAAACTCTTATTTGGATGATTAAAAACTCCTTTTTAGATTATTAAAACATCCTTTTTGGATGATTAAAACTTCTCCCATTAGTTAAATCTCTCATTAAGTCGTTGGTGAAATTCACTATGAATGCTACAGAATAGAGTGTCCTAGTAACTCAGTTTAAGCGGAACAGTAACTTGTCTCCAACCCGAATAGTTTCAGGGAGCATAAACTGGGCCTCCACAGCTGATGGAAAAAAGCTCCCACAGCTTTAAACAAAAGAACAACCGCTCGACATCAAAACACAATTCTGTCAGATCAGAAAGAATGTAATTATTATAAAATTATCTATCCATCAAAGCGGCAGAGAACTTGTGTTAATCTCCATTCATTAGATCTCGAAATCCCAAGTGCTTCGCACAAAGACTAAAGCAGTGCTTCTCAAAGTTGTCGCCACCGCGGCACACCTAAGGCTACCTCGTGGCACAATTGAGTGCCGCGGAACAGTAGTGCTCATCAGGTAGAGCTGATATGCGGACTTTTCAAGCTGTACCTGTCAGTTCTACCTGATAGTGTGTGTGCTCATCAGGTATCAGATAGACCTGACTGGCGGACCTGATCAGGTGTACCTGTCAGGCCTAGCTGATAGTGAGTGGCTGGGCTAAACCTAGATGCGTGATCTCCCAAGACATTTCAAGAGCGTTTGAAACGTTTCACAACACAACGTTTGAACACAGCGCTCGATTTGGTAACCCGAGTGCGAGCACAACTAATCATTTGCATAATCTGCTTTTATAACCGTTCTAAATGAATGACCGGTTGATTTTAAACAAAAGACGCCTCTCCCTCCCTCTACTTGAAACAAAAATTTCCAGAGGGAGGCCCCGAGAGCCCCGAGGCCTCGAAAGGCTGTAGCAATCTTTCATTGTTCTTCCAACACGGGGTTTTGTTATGTTAATTTCTCAGTTTTTTCTGTTCTTTTTTTTGTCAGTATGAATGTTTAGTAACTTTTCATTGTAATTATTCTGATGGGGAGTATTTATTTCTGATTTGTTGTCGACCCGAGTGCGAGCACAACTAATCATTTGCATAATCTGCTTTTATAACCGTTCTAAATGAATGACCGGTTGATTTTAAACAAAAGACGTCTCTCCCTCCCTCTACTTGAAACAAAAATTTCCAGAGGGAGGCCCAGAGAGCCCCGAGGCCTCGAAAGGCTGTTGCAATCTTTCATTGTTCTTCCAACACGGGGTTTTGTTATGTTAATTTCTCCGTTTTTTTCTCTTCTTTTTTTGTCAGTATGAATGTTTAGTAACTTTTCATTGTAATTATTCTGATGGGAGTATTTATTTCTGATTTGTTGTCGTCGATTTATTAATGAGCGATCATTATTTTTGCTTTTGGCCTGTCGTCGGCCAGGTTTGTGTAATGTTCTTCGCAGACGGAAATTTCGGAAGGTTGTTGAACTGGCTCATTGTTTTGAGACGGATGAAAGGAGTTCGTCTTGATGATTGGGTACGTTGGATGTCAAGATTGAAATCAGACACGTGATTGCCAAATCTTGAGGTTCCAGAGACGACTACGGCCAGGTTTGTGTAATGTTCTTCGCAGACGGAAATTTCGGGAGGTTGTTGAACTGGCTCATTGTTTTGAGACGGATGAAAGGAGTTTTTCTTGATGATTGGGTACGTTGGATGTCAAGATTGAAATCAGACATGTGATTGCCAAATCTTGAGGTTCCAGAGACGACTGCGGCCAGGTTTGTGTAATGTTCTTCGCAGACGGAAATTTCGGGAGGTTGTTGAACTGGCTCATTGTTTTGAGACGGATGAAAGGAGCTCGTCTTGATGATTGGGTAGATTTTAATAAGGATGTAAAGATGGAAATCAGAAATGTGATTGACATTATTGCTTACCGTGATTGCAAAATTTGGGATTCTAGAGTCGATTGCTACTGAAGAAAGGGGAACATTATCAGTCTGATTAATGAGTGGTCCGAGTCTGGAATCATCTCAGATCCTTACGATTCCAGAATTTTCAACTGTTCACCGCTATTTCTTTCGCAGTCACAAGGTCTTCCATGGTACAGACATGGCTTTAGGTTTAGATTAGTTGATTTTCAAAATTTGCAAAAATTTCATTAGTCAATTGCTTAAACCTAGATTAAAACTTAAACGGAGTTCAAACTCAGTTTGTGGACCCGCGGATCTGAGTGCTGCTCAGCAACTCAGCGAGTGCACAAACGACAAACCCCAGCCAGAGCAGTCCCGGGGTCACTCCCGGAGTACCCTGGGAAAAAGTCAAGGGAGAAATTAATTTATTCAAGCTCTTCCTCAGAAAACGTCGACGGGAGAGCGAGCTTATGAATTTTATTTTTAATGAGTTTTAGAGGAAAATTTTTCCATCAAGAGCTGCGATTGGTCGACGTTGTACGCAAATGCCGAGCGCTTCGGCCGGCGAAACGGTTGGGTGGAAAAGTTTTTGGGTGTTGATGATGAAAAGTGATTAGTGCAAAATGTAAATGAAGCTAGGAACGTGATGGGCTAGGAAGTGAGCGGGGGGAGCTTTCCCGAGCAGAAACAGAAGGAAACGGAAACGGGCGACGCTGACGGGGCACGGTCAAAGTGCTTTCCCGTTTT
>NW_007381399.1:0-1361 GCF_000475195.1 Diaphorina citri | reverse complement strand
CCCCCGACTTTTCAATCAATTTTTAATCATAAAGCTAATAAATGTAAGAGAGTATTGAAAAAGCGAGGAGCAGTTGTTTTCAGAGTAAACCATCTTCGGCCCGGGGCGGTGAAAATACATTTTAACGAGCAGGCTCAAAAAACGAATATTGGGAAGAAACGAGCCACGACCCAAAAATCGCTAAGATAGAAACAGACGCTACCCAGAAACAAGGGGCACAAGAGTATCTTTTCCATGAAGGGTTTAGGGAACGGGCCCCCTACTAAACACGACAGCTCACTACCTTCCAACGAAAAATCCCACGAACGCCACCCCCCCCCCAACCCCCCGGTTTCCGCTTTTTCAACTTCAAGCCCCCCTCCCTTCTCGTCCCTTTTTGGCCGGGGATTTTTCATTAAATCCCCCCTTCATTTTCCCCTTTTTCCGCAACCCGCCGCGCTTTCTACCCCCCGTTTTGTTCTCCGTTCAAGGTTTGCCTTATCGTTTCATTTTCTAATTATTTGCTGGAATATGCTTGGCTGTGGAGGATGCAGAGAGGGGGTGGTTTAGGAGGAAATGGAACGAAATTAAATTCATTTTCCTCCTCCTACGCTTTCCCTTTCTCCTTCTCTCCTTCTACTCTTCTTCCTACTCTTCCCTTTTTCTTCTCCTCTTTCTTCTACTATTTCTCCTCATCCTTCTCTTCCTCCTCCCACCCTTTCCTTTTATATTTCTCCTCTTCCTTCTATGCTTTTTCCTCCTCTTTCACTTCTTCCTTCTCCTCATCTCCTTCTTCTCTTCCTCCTCCTACTTCTCCTTCACCCCTTCCTTCTACTCTCTCTAGTCTTCGTTCTCCTCCTCTTCCTCATCCTCCCCCTCTTTCTCTTCCTCCTCCTCCTCTCCTCCTCTCTCCTTCCCCCTATGGTCTTTGGCTCTGAAGAACGGTGTGGAAGGGTACAATACAAGAGGAACATGGGAAAGGTTTCTGACCTAAATTTTTCGCGGTGCTTTATCATCTAAATTTGGAAACTTGCTGAAGCCTCCCGCTTTCTCTTCTCCTCATGTGGTTTTGCATCATCCTGCTCGGACTTATTTTAACAAGTAGGTACCTAGTACCTACTACATATTAGGTATGTAGTTTTCAGTTTTCTTTTTTTTTTCCTAGAGGATTCATAGAGAGAACTGTAACGGCCAAGGTGCTAAGGTCTCATCGTCCCGAGAGCGAAGAGAGAAGAAAGACAAGATAGTGGAAAACCAGCCTTTTTGAGAACGGACCTTATCTGTTGAGGATAAAATCCACCCCGGGCGGGAATCGAACCCGCGACCTAGCGCTTACAAGGCAGACGCGCTACCCTCAAACCTCTTTAAGAAAAAAAAAAAAC
>NW_007381398.1:0-13571 GCF_000475195.1 Diaphorina citri | reverse complement strand
CTTGTCTCAATTGGTTTGTCTTTGGTGGACACAAGATTGGGAAGTCTACGAAAGTACCTTTTGGTACTGAACCATGATACCCATCACTTTACGTCGAAGTTAAGCAACTGTGGGTGTGGCTATCGAATATCTGATGACAAAATGTCCATCCGCGAGTACTTCTATTACGCATACCTATTAGAAGAGCTGATTGGGTATTTACTATGCTCATTGCTCAACCTTCTTGAATTATTAGAGCAGTTTACTCTTAGCCCCTGATCTAAAAAGATCAACAAAAGGCTTTCTTTGCGCTTTGCCAGTCTAGTTAGCTCGGTGGGTAAAGTATCTGCCTTGTAAGCGCTAAGTCGCGGGTTCGATTCCCGCCCGGGGAAGATTTAATCTTGAAGGGATAAGGTTTGTTCTCGGAACGGCTGGCTTTTTAGTCCGTCCTTCCTTTATTATTACTAATAATAAAAGGTATAGGGGACGGACTATTGTATTCGCTTCGGTGTCGTCTGTCTGTCGGTCTGTCGGTCTGTCGGTCGGTCGGTCTGTCCCCATAGAAGGACTTATCCAAACCTAGTCGACCTATATATCAAATTAAAGGTCTTTTTACCAGGAACACGAAAATGGTGGTGCAAATTTTGTCCAGAAAACCATAAAGCCAAAAAAACTGGTTTTTGGGGGATTTTTTTCACATTTTCTCACACAAATGAGCTCTGATCTCGAAATTTGTCGCGACGACCTATAAACTCAAAGCGAGAAAGTTTTAGATAACACTTCAGCCGATCATTTAAGACCGGTTTTAGCGTTACCTATGTTAAGCTACGCCAAGGAAGGCCAATAAATGGATGGGTGACTTGCACACTATACAGGGTGGTTCGTGATTTGCGAACCACGCTTATATCTCAGAAACGGCTGGGAATTAAGGAATGAAATAAACGGCATCATGTAGATGAAATTTTGATGATTAAAATGGCATTTTTTAAATTTGCAATTTTTTTTGCAAAACGGCCCATTTTTTGCCAAATATAGGTCACTCTTATGGAAACCCCCATTTTTTATTTAATTATTGGAATCAGCATAAAATTTTAATTGAAAAAATGTATTCACTCGAAAAAATTTGATGTACAAAAATTCTGTACACTGTGAGAAAGAAAAACAATTTCTTAATTATTTCTTTAGTTTTTGTATTATTCACTTAACTATTTCAACAACAATCAACAACAACAAACAAATTTATAAAAGCTGTTCAAAATGAGATCCATTTCTTTGTACACAGTAACGCATTGTTCGCTCTAACTCAGGACCAACTGCGTTGTTCATCAAATCTGGGGTCACTGACGCACACAAAATCGCGATTTGTGCAAATTTTTGTAGAGCAAATTTTTTCGAGTGAAAAATTTTTCAATTAAAATTTTATGCTGATTCCAAAAATTAAATAAAAAATAGGGGTTCCCATAAGAGTGACCTATATTTGGCAAAAAATGGGCCATTTTGCAAAAAAAATTGCAAATTTAAAAAAAGCCATTTTAATCATCAAAATTTCATCTACACGATGCCTTTTATTTCATTCCTTAATTCCCAGCCGTTTCTGAGATATAAGCGTGGTTCGCAAATCACGAACCACCCTGTACATATATATAGAAATGTGTCACTGCACTGAAGCCCTTCTCAAACAGGTATGTTGTTGGAAAGGCAAGTAATAACCACTTGGCCTTATTCCATAGGTCTCGACAAGTTTCTTTTCCTTGAGGCCAGACTCAAGTACCTAGGTACTTACTAGTAGAGTTTTCTTTGAAATCCTGTACGACTTGTATATTTCTGGAAAGCACAAGTTTGTATGGCATAGTACTATAAGCTTAAACTTGAGCTTTTGAAGTGTGGTAGTATATTAGGTTTCAATAATATAGGTACCTAGTATATTATAAGAGTAGGTATAAAATGTGTTTTGAAATATTGACGTTCTCGTGTCAAGCTTGTTTTTCGGACTGTCCTCTTTGCTTTCCTACGCCACGTCGATGCGGCGTCAACTCGACGTTCACTCTGCGAGGGCATTAAAATTGTGAAACCTCAACAAATTATTGGGTTACTTCCCCTGATTTAGACTGTTGGAATCCTTGTTATAGTGTCGAGCTTTCCGATATAGAGTTCAATATTAGAGTGCCGGAACCCAGTCACCCGATTAGGCTGCCGGCACCCTAGTTTTTTCTCAGTCTACTGGATGCTCGATGTTCTATCTAATCTACGCGGTTATGTACCGCTGGCAGCGTGTGGAAACTCATAACCCCGCTACAAAATATTCCTCGATACTAACTTGTATCCCGTAGGTACGAGCTTAATTGTAAGCATCAGGTGCTGTATCCCACTGAATATCAGGGGGTGAGTTAGCTAGGTCCCGAAATCCCGGATGTCCAGTTTTTTCAAACCCACTGACGATGACGTGACGTGACGTGACGACCGGTGAAGCTCAAGTGATTGCACAACCACTACATATACATAGGCTGCGGTTTCTCTGGATTTTCAGATTTCTACAATTTTCCATCGTCCAAAAAATTCGGAAGAAATGTAAAGTCCTTGAATTTGATTGCGCAACGTTGCGTAGTGGCGTAAAGTCGATCACGAGGTGAATCCATGCTGTCCAGGCAGTCTGGACGGTTCAGTCGATCGATGGACGGTCGACTATGTGTGGACACACTTTTAGATCCGTCGTGTCGTTCACTATGGTTAGGTGATGCCAATCGATATCTATACATAGGCTGCGGTTTCTCTGGATTTTCAGATTTCTACAATTTTTCATCGTCCAAAAAATTCGGAAGAAATGTAAAGTGCTTGAACTTGATTGCGCAACGTTGCGTAGTGGCGTAAAGTCGATCGACGAGGTGAATCCATGCTGTCCAGGCAGTGTCAGTCGATCGATGGACGGTCGACTATGTGTGTGGACACACTTTTAGATTCGTCGTGTCGTTCACTATGGTTAGGCGATGCCAATCGATATCGATCACCTTAAGTTAGACGCTGCTCCACCGTCCCGTCCGTGTGGCTTCAACGCTCCCCCTTCTACCCTCACAAGGCCACAGATGTCCAAAGGTCATTCCTGTTGTTTCCGATACACATTAATAGGAAGACTATGTCACTAGAGAGTTCCACCGTTTATGTTACGTCCTGGGAGTTTGTTTTCAATTTGCTAAACGAGTTTTCGTCTTCACTCGTGTTTCTTTCCTTTTACTCGAATGGAAACTAATGAAATGGGGGCAACAGAAGCCCTGAAGGGTTAGGGTCGCATGCGTTCGGGAAATACAAAGTAGGGAAATGGGGCAGATACTTCAGACTATTATATTCCGAATGTTAGGTAGTTCGTCCGTGAGGAGGAGGAGAAGAAGAAGAAGAAGAAGAAGAAGAAGAAGAAAACAAAGAAAGTGACCGAAACTTACAATAATCCAGTAGGTAAACAAGAATATTATGTAGGTTATAGGAAAGTAAATACAAAAATAAATGTGATGGTTTATTGCAAAAAAGACATACTTATAACGTACCGCCCTGCAGGGTTAGGGTCGCATGCGTTCGGGAAATACAAAGTAGGGAAATGGGGCAGATACTTCAGACTATTGTATTCCGAATGTTAATAGGTAGTTCGTCCGTGTAGCTACAGAAGGTGTACTATGACCAAGACATTCTTGATATGCTACGAGTAAGACCTAGAGTTACCTACGTGAAAAGTTTCGATCTTGTACTTGACTTTTCTTTTTAGGATACATTAAGCCTTACTTGTTACTTCGACACTGAAGAAATACTCGGATCTCCAGATCAAATATTTGAGACCAACCACTTTGAAGACATTCTTCATATGCTACGAGTAAGACCTAGAGTTACCTATGTGAAAAGTTTCGATCTTGTGCTTGACTTTTCTTTTTAGGATACACCATTAAGCCTTACTTGTTACTTCTACACTGAAGAAATACTCGGATCTCCAGACCAAATCTTTGAGACCAACCACTTTGAGATCTAAGAATACTGAACCAAGAGTCAGTTCATGTGTTACCGTTCGTTCAAAAATCCAAACTAAAGCGTTACCCTTACTACAAAGCCCCTTGGTACAAAGCCTGGCCGAAATGTTTCACGTCATATTTGACGAATTGACGAGGTAAAACGTGACTCTACAAGCACGTGCCTCATGTAAAATATGGACAGATCATCTCGTCTGGGGAAACTTTCTGAAAGATTACTCAATAACGAGCAGGAAGGTACTCGAAGCAACATTTCACTTCTTTGAAACATCAACTTTTACTTCATCTTTTCCTGAGGAACATCATAATTAGAAAATGTTCCTAGCTTTCCAAGGTTTGTACCTAGGATGCGAATTGATTTACGTCAAGCCACATCCAGCCCTTTGTATAAAACATCACGCTAGAGAAATAGAAACCTCGTGCAAAGGGAATTTATATGATTTCTGTGTTTTTAATCAAAATTTTCTGCAAATAAAAAGGGCGGAAATCTCTCAAGACTTAAAATAACATGAAAGCTTGAAAAGGTTTGGGTAGATGTATTTTAGTACAGAGAAGAGGAAAGATTTCATTTGAGGTACCTACCTTCCCTTACCTTACCTACATACCTATGGATGCTGTAGATACTGAGAAAATTGATGTCAGCATAGCTGATAATAATATTCCACTTTGAGATCTAAGAATACTGAACCAAGAGTCAGTTCATGTGTTACCGTTCGTTCAAAAATCCAAACTAAAGCGTTACCCTTACTACAAAGCCCCTTGGTACAAAGCCTGGCCGAAATGTTTCACGTCATATTTGACGAATTGACGAGGTAAAACGTGACTCTACAAGCACGTGCCTCATGTAAAATATGGACAGATCATCTCGTCTGGGGAAACTTTCTGAAAGATTACTCAATAACGAGCAGGAAGGTACTCGAAGCAACATTTCACTTCTTTGAAACATCAACTTTTACTTCATCTTTTCCTGAGGAACATCATAATTAGAAAATGTTCCTAGCTTTCCAAGGTTTGTACCTAGGAGGCGAATTGATTTACGTCAAGCCACATCCAGCCCTTTGTATAAAACATCACGCTAGAGAAATAGAAACCTCGTGCAAAGGGAATTTATATGATTTCTGTGTTTTTAATCAAAATTTTCTGCAAATAAAAAGGGCGGAAATCTCTCAAGACTTAAAATAACATGAAAGCTTGAAAAGGTTTGGGTAGATGTATTTTAGTACAGAGAAGAGGAAAGATTTCATTTGAGGTACCTACCTTCCCTTACCTTACCTACATACCTATGGATGCTGTAGATACTGAGAAAATTGATGTCAGCAATGTCAGCATAGCTGATAATAATATATTCGAAGCCAACTATGTTTTCTTTCAACCTGCTTTACTGCAAGTTAAAAGAAAACATGACAGCATGACATAGTTGAGATAATTAAAATTTCGTTTACTTCACCCACGTCAGTATTTGCGTGATTTCTATCTTGAGAAGCTTTAGAACTTGGCGGTTTGCTTGGATTCTACTGCACCACGTTTCTGGAATTGAAAATTTCCTCCATTGTTTGGTATCTTTTTTGGTCGGCTGACTGAAGCTTTAGAACTTGGCGGTTTGCTTGGATTCTACTGCACCACGTTTCTGGAATTGAAAATTTCCTCCATTGTTTGGTATCTTTTTTGATCGGCTGACAATTCTGAATACTGTGGGAGAAATTACAAATCTTTTCAATCTATTGAGTATGTGAATTAAAAACCAGCATATTCCGACACATGATGTAGCTAGGCCGGAAAATCGAACAAAAGCCACACGGAAGATATGAAGGCCTGATATGTAAAGAACAACGGAGAAATTTCGCCTCCCTGTTTTGCTAGTGTATAAACATCATGTAGGTATAAATACAGGCAGAGTTAGTTGAGTGTTATACATTTGGACATCTGTTGTATGTAGGACGTCGCAGGGAAAACTGACACAGTTTATCCCCCATCAATTCAGCCATGCACGTGGCGCGAAGTGGTAGATAATTTTATGGCGCAAGACAGCACTCCCCTTTATCGAGTCAGAAAGCTCTTTGATGGATCACACAAAAAAGTAGTTTCTTCCAAACGTGAAGGTAAAATATGAAACATCCAAATATGAAGAAAAAAGATGTTAAAGAACAGATCCAAGACGGGGCCTTTTTAAAGCGCAAATATATTTTTTTTTTTTCAATATGTTTGATACAGGAAAATGTAACTGCTAGGGTCTTAAATTGGAGAGAGGAAGACAGTATAGGAAAAAGCCAGCCGTTCCGAGAACGAACCTTATCCCTTTAGGATTAAATCCGCCCCGGGCGGGAATCGAACCCGCGACTTAGCGCTTACAAGGCAGATGCTTTACCCACCGAGCTAACTAGACTGGCAAAGCGCAAAGAAAGCCTTTTGTTGATCTTTTTAGGTCAGGGGCTAAGAGTAAACTGCTTCAATAATTCAAGAAGGTTGAGCAATGAGCATAGTAAATACCCAATCAGCTCTTCTAATAGGAGACGTCTATTATCTATGGATGAAAGTGATTTATTGCGGTCTGGTCTTCCTATGGGGTCGAGAGAGGACGCAGAGCTTTGAACTTTGGGAAAGTTCGAGAAGATTTAATAAGTTCTACAATATTTACGAGACCGAGTATCGCCGTAATAAGCTGAAACTTTCTGTATCTAATTTGTGCTCGCGATATTGTGGATTTTGGTGTGAGAAGTACAAGATGAGTTTTCAGTTGTTTTAATAGGAAATTGTCCGCAAAAGGGAAACCAACAGAAGGAACGCGACTTAGCGCTTACAAGGCAGATGCTTTACCCACCGAGCTAACTAGACTGGCAAAGCGCAAAGAAAGCCTTTTGTTGATCTTTTTTTAGCAGGGGCTGAGAGGAAACTGCTCTAATAATTCAAGAAGGTTGAGCAATGAGCATAGTAAATACCCAATCAGATCTTCTAAACAGAAGGAATAGGTATGGAAAGTAAAAATTGTCACACTAAGACTTGATGTTTTTAAGAAGAAAGTACGAGTCCCTACCGATCTTTGGTTTGTCTTTAGTGGACACAAGATTGGGAAGTCTACGAAAGTACCTTTTGGTACTGAACCATGATACACATCATTCACACAATTTATCACTCCACTGGGAGCTCACAGAGGGGCTGAAATCCGAGATTTTTTCTTCCCCTGCATAAAAAATCCGTCGAAATAAACTCGTGGGTTAATATGATTAAAAGATGTGCACTGCCCCACCTGTACGCTGATAGGAGTAGGATAGAATGTGGATAGGAGAGTGGTTGGAGTACATTAGACGTCTACTATCTATGGATGAAAGTGATTTATTGCGGTCTGGTCTTCCTATGGGGTCGAGAGAGGACGCAGAGCTTTGAACTTTGGGAAAGTTCGAGAAGATTTAATAAGTTCTACAATATTTACGAGACCGAGTATCGCCGTAATAAGCTGAAACTTTCTGTATCTAATTTGTGCTCGCGATATTGTGGATTTTGGTGTGAGAAGTACAAGATGAGTTTTCAGTTGTTTTTAATAGGAAATTGTCCGCAAAAGAGAAACCAACAGAAGGAATAGGTATGGAAAGTAAAAATTGTCACACTAAGACTTGATGTTTTTAAGAAGAAAGTTCGAGTCCCTACCGATCTTTGGCTTGTCTCAATTGGTTTGTCTTTGGTGGACACAAGATTGGGAAGTCTACGAAAGTACCTTTTGGTACTGAACCATGATACACATCATTTTACGTCGAAGTTAAGCAACTGTGGGTGTGGCTATCGAATATCTGATGACAAAATGTCCATCCGCGAGTACTTCTATTACGCATACCTATTAGAAGAGCTGATTGGGTATTTACTATGCTCATTGCTCAACCTTCTTGAATTATTAGAGCAGTTTACTCTTAGCCCCTGATCTAGAAGGAATAGGTATGGAAAGTAAAAATTGTCACACTAAGACTTGATGTTTTTAAGAAGAAAGTACGAGTCCCTACCGATCTTTGGCTTGTCTCAATTGGTTTGTCTTTGGTGGACACAAGATTGGGAAGTCTACGAAAGTACCTTTTGGTACTGAACCATGATACACATCACTTTACGTCGAAGTTAAGCAACTGTGGGTGTGGCTATCGAATATCTGTTGACAAAATGTCCATCCGCGAGTCCTTCTATTACGCATATTAGAAGAGCTGATTGGGTATTTACTATGCTCATTGCTCAACCTTCTTGAATTATTAGAGCAGTTTCCTCTCAGCCCCTGATCTATCTGTGGACACAGCTTTTAAACCTCTATCAAACAAACCAAGATGTTCGTCCGAACTTTTCCCGAACTTTCACGTCCACCCCGTCAGTTTTCCCGGGTCAGTGTTCCATGTGAAATGTTCCCAGTATCACATATATCTTGTGTGTTGTGGATATTAATTTCAGCCAGTATTAGTTATGCTTGGATGATTTTCCTTCTCATCCTCGCTCATATGTAAAAATACTGGGTGGCCACACTGTCCACTGGTCATCTAGCCTGTGAGAAACTTTGGTGGTGTCCTGCTTCGGTAGTGTAGTAATCAAGGATGCGATGGCCTGGAAAACTGGAAGCAGGAGGGCAGGAATCAACATTGATTTCAACAGTGAGTTTGTAATCCAGGAGTTATCATATCGTGTTGTGGATATTAATTTCAGCCAGTATTAGTTATGCTTGGATGATTTTCCTTCTCATCCTCGCTCATATGTAAAAATACTGGGTGTCCACACTGTCCACTGGTCATCTAGCCTGTGAGAAACTTTGGTGGTGTCCTGCTTCGGTAGTGTAGTGATCAAGGATGCGATGGCCTGGAAAACTGGAAGCAGGAGGGCAGGAATCAACATTGATTTCAACAGTAAGTTTGAAATCCAGGAGTTATCATATCTCTACTTCTTCTTATTTTAGCAATATTTCTACTTGTACTTTTCATGTCTGTGAGACAGGTATCACATCTACCTGTCTCGGTGGTCTCACAGTGTTGGAAGGATCGGGTTTAATACCCTTTTGTCCCTTTTGACACCAGAAAGAATATCTGGACTACTTCCATGTCAAGAGTTTGTATTTAAGGTGGACTTGTATACTTCCAGATTTGTAATGCTAATGTACCTAAGTGTTTGCTTATCATATCTCTACTTCTTCTTATTTTAGCAATATTTCTACTTGTACTTTTCATGTCTGTGAGACAGGTATCACATCTACCTGTCTCAGTGGTCTCACATTGTTGGAAGGATCGGGTTTAATACCCTTTTGTCCCTTTTGACACCAGAAAGAATATCTGGGCTCCTTCCATGTCAAGAGTTAGTATTTAAGGTGGACTTGTATACTTCCAGATTTGTAATGCTAATGTACCTAAGTGTTTGTATTTATCTCCGTGAATCGTACACTCTCAGACACTGTGTATTCTTAAGCTGTGTCCACACATAGTCGACGCCATCAAAGAGGTGAATCTATGTTGTCGAGGCAGAAAGTGTTTGTATTTATCTCCGTGAATCGTACACTCTCAGACACTGTGTATTCTTAAGCTGTGTCCACACATAGTCGACGCCTATGTTGTCGAGGCAGTGTTCAGTTCAGTCGACATCGATCGACGGCGTCGACTACGTGTGGACACAACTTTATGATCACCCTGTATATCTTCCAGCTCTCCAGTTCTACGTCGTCACAGAGGAATTATATCTTGAGTTGTGTCTGTGTCTAATTTCCACCTCTGGTCTAGCATGAAATTATTGTAACATTTACATGAACTTACGAGCGATGGACTGTGTTATCTCAACAGCACATGTGGAATAACTACTGAGAACATGTGGAATAACTAGCAGTAGGAGTAAGTGACTTTACATATGGAATAACCATTATTGCTAGTGGTAGAAGTAAGCATAATTACTGTAGGCATACTAGAAGACCTAGAAGTACATATCTTGCAACTTGTAATGTGTTTACAAAACTTGTGCCTAGGTATTGCAAGTTCTGTTCTGACATTTAGATTTGGTCGAAATTTAAATTCAACCCAACTAATAACGAAAATGTTTTCTCTGGTCTGGCATGAAATTATTGTAACATTTACATGAACTTACGAGCGATGGACTGTGTTATCTCAACAGCACATGTGGAATAACTAGCAGTAGGAGTAAGTGACTTTACATATGGAATAACTATTATTGCTAGTGGTAGAAGTAAGCATAATTACTGTAGGCATACTAGAAGACCGAGAAGTACATATCTTTCCACTTGTAATGTGTTTACAAAACTTGTGCCTAGTGCAAGTTCTGTTCTGACATTTAGATTTGGTCGAAATTTAAATTCAACCCAACTAATAACGAAAATGGTTTGAGACTTTAGGGGTTTAGGGTGTACACTAGACTTGTCATATACCCACTAGGTGTCTCTTTGTATGGAATACTCTGGAGGATTTATGATTCGCCTAATTGTTTAATCCTCAGAACAGCTGGATCTATGAAAGCATCAGTGGAAATCATGATGGCCAAAAGGCTAACCGATAAGACAGAAAACATTTTCTGTAATACTTATCTGTTATCTAATTATCTACATGTTTTGTATTTACATAACAGGTATCTTTGAGGACTTTGAGAATGAAAAGCCCTGAACTTTTAGCACTGGGTCAGATTTGCTCCAAGTCACTTGTTGCTCAAGAATTACCTTTGACCACATTTGATGATGCCAATACTTAAACGATACTAATATTCTTTGCTGACCTTAGAAGATCTTAGTTTTGTTGGTATCATGTGCATATTTTACCACAAGATCTAGCCGTTCTAGCCTAAGCTAGGCACCTTCCTCTAATTGTTTTGTACCTAAGAAAGATGAAGTAATAGTTTTAATTTGTACCTATTAAACTAATAGGCTTCGTAAAAGTTCAAATGGGAGAACTATTATCTCTATTAGTCAAGTCACTAAGTACATTAATAATTATTTTCCAAACAAGGTTTAAGCAAGAAGCCCTGAACTTTTAGTACTGGGTCAAATTTGCTCCAAGTCACTTGTTGCTCAAGAATTACCTTTGACCACATTTGATGATGCCATATACTTAAACGATACTAATATTCTTTGCTGACCTTAGAAGATCTTAGTTTTGTTGGTTCGTTGGTATCATGTGCATATTTTACCACAAGATCTAGCCTAGGCACCTTCTTCTAATTGTTTTGTACCTAAGAAACATCAAGTAATATTTTTAATTTGTACCTATTAAACTAATAGGCTTCATAAAAGTTCAAATAGGAGAACTATTATCTCTGTTAGTCAAGTCACTAAGTACATTAATAATGGTTTTCAAAACAAGGTTTAAGCAAGGCTTAAACAAGGTTTTGTTAGGCCAGCCATAACTATTAGGTAGACCTGATAGGTACACCTGATCAGTTCACTTGATCAGGTATACGTATACCTGACACCTGATGAGCACACATACTATCAGGTAGACCTGACTCTATCACGTAGACCTGACACCTGATCAGGTCTACCAGATAGTGAGTAGCTGTCCTTAGTCTAAACTTCCAAGCAGGTGCTAAAAGCCCTGAACTTTTAGTACTGGGTCAAATTTGCTCCAAGTCACTTGTTGCTCAAGAATTACCTTTGACCACATTTGATGATGCCATACTTAAACGATACTAATATTCTTTGCTGACCTTAGAAGATCTTAGTTTTGTTGGTTTGTTGGTATCATGTGCATATTTTACCACAAGATCTAGCCTAGGCACCTTCTTCTAATTGTTTTGTACCTAAGAAATATCAAGTAATATTTTTAATTTGTATACCTATTAAACTAATAGGCTTCGTAAAAGTTCAAATGGGAGAACTATTATCTCTATTAGTCAAGTCACTAAGTACATTAATAATTATTTTCCAAACAAGGTTTAAGCAAGGCTTAAACAAGGTTTTGTTAGGCCAGCCATTAACTATCAAGTAGACCTGATAGGTACACCTGATCAGTTCACTTGATCTGGTATACCTGACACCTGATGAGCACACATACTATCAGGTAGACCTGACTCTATCACGTAGGCCTAACACCTGATTAGGTCTACCTGATAGTGAGTGGCTGGCCTTAGTCTAAACTTCTAAGCAGGTGCTGTAATGGTCGAACCTGGGTCTCCGGATTGTACTGAGCATTATTCGGTGTTAGAGCTCTCCAAGTCACCACAGATTCTTGGAGACCTATTCAACCAGCGTTACATTATTGGATCACTTTCATTTTTGTGGTTTGAATGGTTATTGATTATCACAAGTGTCACATGGCTATTGAGACAGTGGTGTGGTTTGGAAGCAGTACTTCTAGTTGTAGGTCCATATAGGTAAGAGTTGAGCTCTCTCTTAGAGGGAGCTAAGTTTGTGGCTTTGTGAAATACAATAAATTCCTGTTCTGTCAAATAGTATCTGACAATCATCTGTCGAGATACCATTAAGAAATGATTGAGCTCTAAGTTACCTACGTCAGAAATACTGGTAGACTCACCAAATCATGCATCAGAATTTCAGTTTAGGTACAACTTCACATGGTCCTATAGAGTAGCATCATGGAACAACGTGTTCTAAACTGACAGTCTGAATAAAGCACTACTTACCAGGTGGACTGGGGGCTAGCGCACACAAAATCACCCCAAAAGGTATCCCAAACAACCGTCTGAATCCTGACAAAATTTCCATGTCAAAATAATCGCCACTGACGCCAGAACACTGAATCCATTAGTCAGAGAGTAACAGGACACTATTCTGGTTATTGTTCACATCACATACACACTCACTTTGTTTACATAATAAAGTAAACCAATTAAAAAAACATGGAAAAAAACCTCTCCAATCAACTTTCACCCAATCGATAATTTGGAGGGCCAGACGACATTCGTTATTGTAAACTAGTATAGAGTGTAGACTTTTTTTTTGTGCGTCAATCAGCAGATACACTGAGAAAAAAAACTAGGGTGCCGGAAGCCCAATCGAGTGACTGGGTTCCGGCACCCTAATATTGAACTCTATATCGGGAAGCTGAACACTATATTATACCAATCCAACAACCTAATTCAAGATAAGTAACTGAATAATAGAGTTCTTCCACCCTAAACTTGTGGCACCCTGTCATCTTTTTTTTTTTATCTTGCTGATATTTAACCGCTTCTAACTCCGGACCGGTACTGAGTAAACGTGTCAGATAATACTGAAAATAGTAGTAATAAACGGATCCCCGATACACTCTGACGTAGAGCGTTTGAGATATTAACGAAAAGAAAGAAGGGTTTGGTCAAGTTTAGTGTGACTTTAATGTAGGCCTCGACTCTCATGGGTTACTCACTTTGTGGACGTTTACAAAACTTGTGCCTATTGCAAGTTCTGTTCTGACATTTAGATTTGGTCGAAATTTAAATTCAACCCAACTAATAACGAAAATGTTTTACACTTTAGGGGTTTAGGGTGTACACTAGACTTGTCATGTCCCCACTAGGTGTCTCTTTGTATGGAATACTCTGGAGGATTTATGATTCGCCTATTTGTTTAATCCTCAGAACAGCTGGATCTATGAAAGCATCAGTGGAAATCATGATGGCCAAAAGGCTAACCGATAAGAC
>NW_007381397.1:0-13572 GCF_000475195.1 Diaphorina citri | reverse complement strand
CTCCTGTGAATAAAAATAACGGGAGATATCTCCTTTTAGTGTACATATAATAATAACCTACTCCTATCTCGGTAGCATGTGGTAACCTCAGTAGAGCAATAGCATGCTGCTGGCTTTTCTGGCCTCACACGGGCCGGGTGAGGTTAATGTGAGTAGTCAAGTATCTTCGCCGCAAGTAGCTTGTTGCCGAACAGCCGGTAAAAAACCCAGTCACTAGAACATTAACAGTTATACAGTGGTTTGTTTGAATAGTAAGGCGTTTTATTCTCATAGGGGATAGGTTTCAGTTCTATGTATATGTTGGATAGTTAACCTCATTGTACCTATACCACAATGAGATTAAGTAACACTGTGCATGGTTGGTATCTGGACGACGCACGACGGACTATCTGGACCATAAAAAGACCATTTACTATGTAGGTAGGTACTTTCATAGGTACCTATATACCTAATATGAGTAGGTAATATGTTACAGGTGTACCGTATTTATTCTGACAAAATACCTACCTATTATGGTTTAAGAAACATGGTCTACTACCTATTTACACAGATACCAAATACCTAGGTACTTAGGTAAGTAATTTCGGCGAAGTAGAATAATTTTAGGTATTATTACGAATGATGACTTGTAGATTTCTTCAATGAATTGGATGCCTCCCTGTTTATAAAATAGGTACATACGAGTGTTGTATTTACTAAGTATGTACTATCTATGTAGATACCTACCTACCTAGGTATTGTACATTCCTGTAAATTGCTTCAAAATAATATATAATATTTATCCGATAGGTAGGTATGCACGTAGGGTTAAGCTTCTTGTTATTTCATTTCTTTCAATACCTACATACATACCACAACTTTCACATTCGTAACAAGTCAGCCCCCTCCCCCAAAGGCCTCTACTAGTAAAGGTCGACCCTCATACGATCCAGCAGCCCCTACATTCAATGAATTTGGAAATCCTTGACCTTGCCAAAATCAATAAGATACCTAGATAGTCATCAAATGCATACATATGTTCATCTTATGAACTGCTGTACCTGCTATAGACAGGTGTGGGTTAGAATTAGAGCATCTCTGGTCGGCTGGTTCGACCTTTTGGTTCTCATCAGCAGGAATAGTCCTAATTCAAGTACAAAAACTCTGTTTACTCACATGTTCACAGAAGAAGACTCTCAAATGTGACAGAGGCATGGCTCGCTTCAATATGGTGACATGAAACATGGCCACGGCTTCAAATGCATGAATCAGGTTCAGACGAACTTTGAGTAGGGGACTGCAAATATACGAACAAATCAAACAATACATTATTATGTTAAGGCAGTCTCTTCCTGATCCCTTATGTACCGCGTCCATTTTAGTTTAGGACTATTGCACTGATACAGTAATTAAGAAGTTAATTAAATCTTGCATTTTCAACGGATGGTTGATGGATTCATTGCAATGCTTTCCTACACTGAAACCCTACTAGGTACTTGTTGCAGTCAGCTCCCATGGCATAGTGGTCACTGCACTCGCCTTGCACGTGGGAAAACTGGGTTCGATTCCCAGTGAGGTCAAAAAAATTCCCGGCGGGATTGGCAGGGTAAAGTAAAAAAAAAAAGAAGATTGATTGATACTTCCTGTCTTCCTTCTCTCTTCGATTTCGGGACGATAAGACCATAGAAGTTACAGTTCCCTCTGTCAAACCTCTTAAAAAAAAAAAGAAAAAAAGAAAGAAATGTGCTATCTAGGTATAAATTAATAAAACGAGTAGGTACCCAAGTGGAAAGATACGGTGGTATAGTAGGGGGTTCCGATGGTGCGCAAGAGGGGAAATCGTCTCCGTTTCCGAAAGGAAAATTCGACGAACGTTAACGAGAAAATTCCATACGGCGCGGAGCGTCGGCTGGGACTGAACCCACACCCTCCTATTTACCAGACGAGCGTCTTAACCCCTACACCAGCGTCGATGCAGGTAGGTATATCAGGTGCCATTATTTCTAGTCGTTCATCCAGGAATGTCTAGTTTCATATTAATCCAAGCTATATCAAGTGTTCATACGTCATAAACTTTACGAGTCTTGCTTTGATAAATCAGGTAATAGGTAAGACATAATACTAACACTCTTACCTCTGCGTCTGAGAAGAAAAAAAGAATAAAAAAAGAAAGTATACGTATAAACTTGACCAAAAAGATGGAAAGATATGTTATACAGGGTGGTCTGTGGCGAAACAAAAGCTGAAGTTCGCTAGGAATATTCCTAAAATGTTCTAGATGTGCAAGAAGAGAGGATTTTTGGCGAAATGTAAACCGAAATGGAGGTAAAATCAATTTTCCATGGCGAAGCACGGGCAACCTGCTAGTTAGGTACGTATTTGTAAGGCTGTCACATCCACTAATGAAAGTATTCGCCTAAGTAGGATCTCAACAATTCCACTCGTTACTCCTCGTGAATCTTTGAAATTGTCATAGGTATCTACTAAATATTTTGGAAAAACTGGCACATCCACTAATGAATGTATCATCAGAGGACCGTGGGACTTAACAGGCCCTCTCGATCTGCTGGATGCTGTAATCCCTCTTGTGGATCGCATATTACCTGAGAGGCATTGGGCAGAGGCGTTTTTGAAAGTAAAATTTATATCTATTTTATTGTTAGTCAATAGATATACGGTGAATATAGGTACCTAGACAGATATGATAACCATATGGAATATGGACTATCTATTACTTATCTACCTACAAAGAAATGTGCTATCTCGGTGTAAATTAATAAAACGAGTAGGTACCTAAGTGGAAAGATACGGTGGTATAGTAGGGGGTTCCGATGGTGGGCAAGGGGGGGAAATCGTCTCCGTTTCTGAAAGGAAAATTCGACGAATGTTGACGAGAAAATTCCATACGGCGCGGAGCGTCGGCTGGGACTGAACCCACACCCTCCTATTTACCAGGACGAGCGTCTTAACCCCATACCACCAGCGTCGATGCAGGTAGGTACATCAGGTGCCATTATTTCTAGTCGTTCATCCAGGAATGTCTAGTTTCATATTAATCCAAGCTATATCAAGTGTTCATACGTCATAAACTTTACGAGTCTTGCTTTGATAAATCAGGTAATAGGTAAGACATAATACTAACATTCTTACCTCTGCGTCTGAGAAGAAAAAAAAGAATAAAAAAAGAAAGTAGGTATAGGTATAAACTTGACCAAAAAGATGGAAAGATATGTTATACAGGGTGGTCTGTGGCGAAAAAGCTGATGCAATAAATTCTTCTTATTTCTAAAGCTGTGTCCACACAGTTGACGGCCGTGATGTCGACTGAAACCGTCCACAATGCCACAAGACTTACCTCGTCAATCGGAATTGATTAACCGTCGATGGGTATCGATGTCGATCGACGGCCGTCAACTATGTGTGGATGTGGACACAGCTTTGCTGGCTGTTTCTCGGTACAGTCAGCCAGTCAGGTGTATATGAGGAACTAATTCAAAATTTGAAAGCCCAGTGTCAGCCTAGTTAGCTTTTGGAGGGCAGAGCGCCCGCCATCCGCCATGTCAGCACGATTAGGTCACGGGTTCTTTTCCTACCCGGGCTAGACTTTATACTAAACAGATAAGGTTTGTTCTCGGAATGGTTTCCTTTCTCCTATCCCGTCCTCCTCTCTTCCATGTCGGGACGATAAAAATGAGACCTGAATAACTGGTATGAATGACCTGGTATTCCAGTGTTAAGAACACCTTATTCAAAAATAAATAAAGAAAAATGGAAAGTAATAAAATAAGTAGATTGCTCAGTCATAGAAAGAACTTCCATTCATTTTACCTCAGGATGTAGGAATCACCAGGGCACCAAGGCATCACCTAGCTAGACCACCAAGGCATTATTGATTTCACTGCACATGGCCCTGAGAGAATATCTCTATCATTAGAACACAGTACTCATTTTCCTTGGACATATATCATTGGAACACTAATTTTCCTTGTTGTGGTAATTAGCATATTTAATATCAATTGATAGCACACAAATCTAGCTGACTGCAACCTTGAGATTAGTTCAGCAACTGATTTCATATGCACATGATGGTGAGATGAGTGATATCACTAGACTAGCCAAGGTTGAAATAGATGTAGGTTCTAATTAGGTAACATTTATTTATTTATTTACCAATGTGTAAGTTTGATAGGTACAACTTACTAAATCTCAGATCCTTGGACATATATCATTGGAACACTAATTTTCCTTGTTGTGGTAATTAGCATATTTAATATCAATTGATAGCACACAAATCTAGCTCACTGCAACCTTGAGATTAGTTCAGCAACTGATTTCATATGCACATGACGGTGAGATGAGTGATATCACTAGACTAGTCAAGGTTGAAATAGATGTAGGTTCTAATTAGGTAACATTTATTTATTTACCAATGTGTAAGTTTGATAGGTACAACTTACTAAATCTCAGGGGGAAAAAATACATGCTTAGGTAGGTACATAGGTAAGTATAGGAACCTAGGAAAAAATAACATTTTCACACACCTACCTAGAGCCAGCTTTCTTCTAGTCCTGTTCCCTTTTTCCCAATTTAGGGACAATAAGACCTCTTTTTAAAATCCCCATATAAAACCTAAAAATGTTACCTGCAGGTTGACAAAGGATCCAATGAGTGACACGTCCAAGTTGGGTAACTCATAATGGTCTGGGTCATCTCTGAGGGTTGACAACATGAGACATTTGAGTGAGTTGCGATGGTGTTTGACAAGTGAGTCAAGAAGTTGTACGCTGCTTTGAAACAACTGCTCGGAGCAACCTAAACTTATGATTTCCAGGGCATCACTGTTCTCGATGATATCCAAAAGCCTCTTCACAATGAACCTGTAATTCATCAAGGATGGGACAATGTTATTTTAATTGCATAGTTTTTTTAATATATAGATAGATAGTTAGTTTGGTAGTTGGACAAACTACTAAGTCAATAAAATAGACAATACCATTCTGATAATTAAAATAAAAAATAAAAAATCTGGGAGGTGTGTATCCAAGTATCATTTAATACTAGGTAGTGATTATTACACCACAGTAATTCTGGTAACACATGTACGTTGACCAAAGACAGGAGGTACCTTGCCAGAATTCTTCACACAGCATACACAAAATTTTAGAATTCAAGGACAGCTGAAAAGGGAAATGATTATATTCACAGTCCTATGATTGTCCTATGATTATATTCACAGCTTGAAACATTTTTCATATCTAAATACGACCCAAAGCAGGAATAACTCAAGTGTAGATGACAAGGGTCTTTTCAGTGACCTGACAAACAAGGGAAAATGGCAAAAACCCTTGAGCAAGAGAAAGCACCACAAACCTACATGTCATAAATACTAAGTACTAACCTCTGAATGAAAGCACCATCTTTTTGAAACGAGCAATGACTTGGATTGAGAACAACTCTCTTGACTTTGGCATTGAAGCTGACTTCTTCCAATATGTTAGCCAAGAGTTGCAAGCAGAGGGCACTAATGGAATCAAATGAAACAGTGAGATGTTTCACTTTAGGAGCAATGCACTGAGCAATATAATTACTCTTGACAACTTTGTCCTCATCATGTTTTCTAATGTGGAAATGAACATCTGGCAGTTGATTGGTATGATGGAATGCTATTCTCCATTGCTTGCAAGAGCTTGAAGCTTGTAACTTTTCTTTGTACTCAAGATAGGAGAAGATTTCATTCAGAATGAGACTTGGCAAGTTGTTCCAGTTTGATGTATCATTGGAGTTGGAGTCTTCTATGGCCATAGCATTTACTTGATGAGAACACAGTAAAAGCACTATCTACAGCAAAGAAACACATTCACGAAAAATTCAATTTAATAAAACACTTTGTATGACTTTGGAAGCTTTAACAATATTGTAAAATTTTAACAAAAGTATGGAATTTATTAGTTATAAATTAAAGTAATGTAGATTGATAACATGAACGTATGACAGTGGTAGGTAGCCAAAGCTTGAAAGCTATCTATTGTGTAAGTTCTGTCAATGAGATTGAAAACTGAAGTAATGAAAACGAAATTGTATCACGTCCAAACGAAATTTGTAAAACTTGTAACGCAATTTCAGTCATTTTTTACTACAAAACAATGGAACAGCTGATCGAGTGATAAAAGAGAAATCCGGTAAGCCTTACTGACGACAAGTGAGCGGTCAATTTGTCAATGAGTGAGTGAACTCCAGTGCAGTGTGTCAAAATAAGTGAGTACCTACCTAACTCACTGAATCACTCATTCGAGTCATTTCCTTATAGGGTCCACTCATATGGTCTTGCATAATCCACGTACCTCCCTACCTATTGGTATTATTATAATTATTATTGCTATATTATAGGGTTAAATTAAGTTTAATGTTATAGTTTCCCCACGTAGGTATTTTAACTGTAAAGTCCCACCCTCCGGATATGATTTTTTTTTTTTACCTTATATCTCTCATTAAAGGTAAGAATTAAGAGGCGCAATAATTATCAAATTGATTTCACAGCAAAGATCGGACTTTATTATTTTTCATTGGTGTTAGAATAAGGCCCGACCATACAGCCAACATTGGCCAAGATTAAAAATAACACAACCCAAACCCAAAGTCGTGACTTTGTCGAGAATGCCAAGAAATGAATAGCTCACCCTTAAAAGGGATTTAGCTTTAGCTATAGACTATGCCTTCTGATTTGGCACTCTGGTTCAATGACTACTTGACTACACAATTAACACTGAACAGCTGAACACCCTGTCTATGGTGACACACATCATGGTAATTTATCGCGTAAGTTATAATTAATATTAAGATGCAATCTATCAAGCTTAATTTTATTAAAACCCCTGGAATAATTGGACTATAAAGCTTGGGTTTACCAAACCACTTCTAAAAGGATGACAAGCGCGTTTAGTACGGTATGAGCGATTTATACTAATTTAGGTCCATAAAATTAATCTGAAATTGCTGACTTCCGTTTCATTTTCGGTCAACTTTGACTGCAATATCTAATTACAGCCTACGAAATCGTTTGAAGTCAGCCTAGTTAGCTTTTAGCACGTTGGCCTGGTAAGCGATAAGTCGCGGATTCGGTCCCTAACAGGGGCGAAATTTATCCAAAGGTTTGTTATCGGAACGGATGGTTTTTCCCGTTTTGTCCCCCTCCTCTTTTCGATTTTAGGGCGATAAAAAATCAACAAATCGTTCGAAAAACGTAAGAAATGATCTAATCTTATTTGTATACTTTTACTTTGTAAATCTAAATACTTTGTACCATTTGTAGGCATAGGCATAGATATTTTCTCCTCAATACCTATAAAGAGATAAAGACAATGAAATGAACAAAGTAAACAATCACTTTCTTTTCCTTATTGCACATTATAGGGAGAATTTTAAAGTGGGTTATTGAGTTTGGCTGTATTTACAATCTCCTAATAATAATTAGCGGCTTAGCACAATATTTTAGCCACTATTTTCCTGTTTTTTATTGGCAAAATATTTGGCTAATATAATACATACCTGATACATTCGTACTTGTAGAATCACCTGATGTAATTATAATCATAATATTGGGCGTATTATTGAGCTAATAAGCTCTGAGAAAATCTACTTTATCATAATCCAATGTTTGCATACATTTAAGATATTATACACTCATAATCCAATGTTAGAATACATTTGAATAAGATTAAATAACATTAATTAACCAAGCATTATGGTAATGTGTTAAAATGTGTTATAATTTAATTAAAAAGAAATTATATTCCTAGGTAAGAGTCCTATGTTTATCAACATGTCTGTCATGTAGGTAGATACCTCTTTCCGGTAATAAACTTCATAGATACCAAGAGATGTACTTTTCAAAAGATTGTTAAGTAAGACCCTCTGCCGATCCTCCTACTGACGAAAATCCCATTCCTCCTCCTCCTCCTCCTCCTCCTCCTCCTCCTTCTCCTCCCCCTCTCATCCATTTCGCTTTTTTCTCTCTCTCTCTCTCTCTCTCTCTCTCTCTCTCTCTCTCCTCTCTCTCCTTCCCCTCGCAATCACCATCGCAAATCGGACCAAAACCTTCGGACCATCGCATCGGTAATTTACAAGACTTCAAATGTTAGGTCCGAGAGACGAGACTTCAAAGGTCAGGACTTCTAGAGTCTCAAGACTCTATCTTAACAGAACAACTCGAGATCAAACCAGACACAAGGTAGGTACCTATTTCACTTTCTTCTCTTTTGATCGATTACCAAAAAAATCTGCTGGATGCTGTAATCCCTCTTGTGGATCGCATATTACCTGAGAGGCATTGGGCAGAGGCGTTTTTGAAAGTAAAATTTATATCCATTTTATTGTTAGTCAATAGATATAAGGTGAATATACATATAGGTACCTAGACAGATATGATAACCATATGGAATATGGACTATCTATTACTTATCTACCTACAAAAGCTGAAGTTCGCTAGGAATATTCCTAAAATGTTCTAGATGTGCAAGAAGAGAGGATTTTTGGCGAAATGTAAACCGAAATGGAGATAAAATCAATTTTCCATGGCGAAGCACGGTCACATCCACTAATGAAAGTATCATCAGAGGACCGTGGGACTTAACAGGCTCTCTCATCACTTCTCACGAAGAAAGTTGAAGTACAAAGTATTATGATAGTAGATAACATGATAACACCACATTAGAACTACCTATATCATAATTGTATTTATTGTAATCTTGATAGCATAACGTTATTATGACCCCCGCGAATTCCTCTCTCTAAATAAGAGAATAGGAACCTAATGAAGCATGCTGATTGCGAGTTGTTAAGTGTTGATCAGGGAGCTTTAAGCAGTTCTTTCTTCTTTGGACGCTCTAGTAGTCCTGTTGCTAGTCTGGTCTGGTCTGGAGTACCTATTTCTCTCCAGGAAATATCTTTCATTTTCCTGGAGATCTCCTGTTCTCCTCCCCTTCCTCCCCTCCATTCATCCCGAACCTAATGAAGCATGCTGATTGCGAGTTGTTAAGTGTTGATCAGGGAGCTTTAAGCAGTTCTTTCTTCTTTGGACGCTCTAGTAGTATTTTCCTGGAGATCTCCTGTTCTCCTCCCCTTCCTCCCCTCCATTCATCCACAGGAAATATCTCAAACGAAACACTTAGGTCTTAGTTATCAAAGGGTCTTATTACTCTCATTGATAAATCAACATAATAATTATCATGTTAGTAGCTAAAAGTGAAAACCAGTTTAAGTTTGAACTTTAGGTACCATTTTACTGGTTCAGGTAAAAATGTGTTCCACGTAAAATCAGGATTTTTAGGTAGGACTTTTGCTGTCAAATAAATTACAAATTTCGAGATCCTTACCTACCTGTAGCTAGAAATAACTTCTCTCCTCTCAATATTTTTTATGCAGTTTTGCGAACTTTGCACTGCCTAATTTCACTTTCAAGCATCACTCATTCGAGTCATTTCCTTATAGGGTCCACTCATATGGTCTTGCATAATCCACGTACCTCCCTACCTATTGGTATTATTATAACTATTATTGTTGCTATTATTATAGGGTTAAATTAAGTTTTATGTTATAGTTTCCTCACGTAGGTATTTTAACTGTAAAGTCCTACCCTACGGATAGGATTTTATTTTACCTTATATATATCTCTCATTATAGGTAAGAATTAAGAGGCGCAAGAATTATCAAATTAAGTTCACAGCAAAGATCGGACTTTATTATTTTTCATTGGTGTCAGAATAAGGCCCGACCATACAGCAAACATTGGCCAAGATTAAAAACAACACAACCCAAACCCAAAGCTGTGACTTTGTCGAGAATGCCAAGAAATGAATAGCTCATAAAGCTGATGCAATAAATTCTTCTTATTTCTAAAGCTGTGTCCACACAGTTGACGGCCGTGATGTCGACTGAAACCGTCCACAATGCCTCGACAACATAGATTTACCTCGTCAATCGGAATTGGATAACCGTCGATGGGCATCGATGTCGATCGACGGCCGTCAACTATGTGTGGATGTGGACACAGCTTTGCTGGCTGTTTCTGGGTACAGTCAGCCAGTCAGGAGTAATATATGAGGAACTAATTCAAAATTTGAAAGCCCAGTGTCAGCCTAGTTAGCTTTTGGAGGGCAGAGCGCCCGCCATCCATGTCAGCACGATTAGGTCAGGGGTTCTTTTCCTACCCGGGCTAGACTTTATACTAAACAGATAAGGTTTGTTCTCGGTATGGTTTCCTTTCTCCTATCCCGTCCTCCTCTCTTCCATGTCGGGACGATAAAAATGAGACTTCCGTTGTTACAGTTTACAGCTCCCTCCTATCAAACTCCGTTGCAATTCCCTCTTTGAGTTCCTTCTCGGGAAAACGGGGGAAAAATCCTCGTCAACTCCTCAGATTTGAAGCTATACCACTGCAATGAAACCATTAAAACTGTCCAAAACAACAGTGGTAATTAGCGTGACCCACAACTGGTTGGGCCATCCTGTATACAGAAATCTGATCTGGTCAGGCTCAATGTCATAACTAGTGACTTAACGAGAGTGAAAGCGAGGGTCTGGTGTAGCCAACTGACCACCGGTGTCCACTAAGTCCCACTATAGTCCACAAAGTCCATAGTGGACGTTCACCTTTAAAAAGCTCTGGGCGGTAAGTCGACTTATTTTGTCAGACGCCGGTCTCGAACCACATTCCACACTAATAGGCACTTCCTGTTATTATGCCACAGCATTTCTTTTCCAGCATTTACATGTGGATCTAGTCCGCTTTGCATACCTGACAACATGACCTTACATAATTATACGCGTAACTAGGATTAGGAACTAGAAATAAATGTGGAGCACTACATAAATTGAAAACTGGTAACTTATAGAACCTAGAATCTTAGTATCAACTTATTTGCATAATACATCTGATTAGCTTTCTATCAAATTTTAAATCAGGAATGTTGAATGTTATAACTGGTAAAAAAAACGACAACATTGAAATCACTAGTGACATTTTGCAATAGATGGTAACAATTTTTTATTATTATTTTAATATGCCAATTCAGTAAAAACCGGAAGAGAGAGAGAGAGAGAGAGAGAGAGAGAGAGAGAGCGATAAAGAGAATTAGATGAGAGATAATTGATTCACCAGTGACTCTTATTCAATATCTAATGCCTGAGGTGTAAACATTTTATGTAAAATTTGGTGTGCCAAACCCAAGGGGCAACTATTTTTCGATGTAATATCACAACAGAGGTGATAGCATAATGATTGCCCGGGCAAAGCTTGGGCAAGTTGGCAACTTTCACATAGATCGCATTTCAGTTTTGCCTACATGGTCGTTCCTAAACCCCTTTCAGTGTACAAGGGTCAGTCGAACATTGAAATCGATGATACTTTTATAAAACTACTTATTTTAACTTTTCTTATCCTATTCTTATGATAGTTAAGTTATATTATCCTTCCGGAAACTGAAGTGATTCCGATGGCGATGACGCGTCATCTTGGATTTCCTATTTTCCTCTGGTTTAGCACAGGGGATATCACGTCCGAATTTTCATTATTTCCTATGAAAGTTCGTTCCTCATCTGTTACCTACCTACAGAATTGTTGGATGGTAGTCAAAGGGCGTTCTTTCTTTTGAAATAAAACTACCCATTGGAATAAATTATATGAAATATAAATATCATTCAATATTCAAATATTTTCGTTTATAAATGTCTATAATTATTTTTTTATTCATTTACGTTATTGAGATACCTGAGATTCGTTCATTCATTGGTTGTTTTACTTACAAAAACATCCAAGTTGATTTCAACATCCGGTTTCTTATGTTTATAGTTTTTTATCTGGAATTTTTGATACCCATAGGTATTTATGTTCAATACTATGTATTTTTTTTATATTGATTTTGTAGATCTGTTCCTCTACTCTCTTTGTAGATCTGTTCAAAATTGAATGACCACTTATTTTAATGGTAGATAAATAACTACCTACTACCCTAAACTACTAAATTTTAGAGAACTAGGTATGTACTAAACGGTCATCTAGCAAGATTAAATTTCGTTTACCTACTTTACCACAGAGTAGGTAAGTAGGTACTATGTAAATGTTTAGTTTATACAAGCACTTGACTGGTGTACTCTTACAAAAATCAACAAATACAAAGTATCAGAATTCTGTATTATGTAGGTATGTAGGTACACACATAGGGATAGTAATGGTAATCTGCCTTGACTGTTAACTATATAGTAGGTACATAGGTAGGTATTATTATCATTTAATCCCTACTGATTTAAATTTAAGGTATGGATATGCCCATATTAGTGTCGTATTTAGTTCCAAGGGAGAATTGGTGGATGTGGCTATTTTACTAATATCATTACAATTAGGTACGTAGAAATTGGTGGATGTGTTACTTTTACTGAGTTATAAGAATAGAAATTGGTGGATGTGTTACTTTTACTGAGTTATAAGAATAGAGATTGGTGGATATATCACTTTTACTGATATTATAACAGTAGATATTGGTGGATATGTCACTTTTACTCATGTTAGTCATGTTATAAGAATAGAAATGGGTGGATTTACTGATGTCCACTTGTCCACGTACGAGCCTGTAATGATTTCTACTGAGCCTCAAAAAAGAAAGGGAGGGAAGAAGAGAGACAGACATACAGACAGAGAAGAACAAAATTGTTTCAGTAGGCTCCAAATTTATATGGGAATTAACTACATTGTGGGTGAAACAACTTATTAGGACTATTAGAAGATAAAGAATTCAGCTTACACCCAAGGTTTAGGTAAAATGGCTCATTTTATATAAAAAAAAAATCACCAAACGATACAAGGTTGAAATGGTAAAACACAACATTTCGACCTTATCTTTTTAATGATGTTTTTCTTTGACTGAAAATGGTCTGATCATAAAATAATTGTGAACTGATTTGACCGCACATGTCGAAACAATTTGAAATTTTTTATTTTAAAAACAAAAACATAATTGACTCCCACTGCACTTTTAAATATTTAGATGAAATACATAGATACATAGTGGTGTATGTAAAATAAACTATTACATGGGCATCTACACTTAATAATAACTCTTTAGATAATTCACATGGGGTATTCGTATTCGTGTGGAAGACAATATGGAGTTTGTCAATAGATGACACAAGTGGCGTAGGTTTCAAATTTTGAATGTGTCTGTGTCTAAAAGAGGATGGCCCTCCAAAATAATTGGCGGCATGGGGAGACACTATTAGAACCCATTTTTAAATTTATGATGTCTGGCCTATCAGCATAAACATTATGGAAATCTTCCCAAAGTGGCCACGGCCATAAGAAACGCCTTAAGATGAGTGCTTTATAACACCGCTGCGCCGTTTATATTTTGTATCAATGAAGCATAGGATACAAAGAAAGCATGGGATAAACAGCATTAAGGAGCGCGGTAGCGCTCCGCCCCGCCAAGTCAAGAAAGTTTGACCGCGTTGATTTTATTGACCATAATGACTAGGCTTGCCAAATATCCAAAATGTCGATTCGGGACGCGAATCCGCGAACATAATTGCCAAATCCGCGAACAT
>NW_007381396.1:6815-13582 GCF_000475195.1 Diaphorina citri | reverse complement strand
ATTAATTGGGGAACGACATTTGTGACAAGCATTACAAAATTCCTTATTTTTGTTTTAAGTCTGTGATTATATTTTTTTTTTTTTACTTTTTGAAACTTCAGGGTAAAATTGTGTTTTTCAAGAGGAGATACATATAACACATGTCTCAATTTTAGTGAGGTTCTTCCAATATCCTATTCGCTTCCATTATATCCTACATAACAATCCTTTTGACTACTTTAGAGTTATTTAAATTAATTAATAATAATACAACATTCCTATTAAGTTATGTATTTTTATTAATTAACACTCCATTCCTAAAGACAGGATAGGAGAAAGCCAGCCGGTCCGAGAACGAACATTATCCCATCAGGATAAAATGCGCCCCGGGCGGGAATCGAACCCGCGACCTAGCGCTTACAAGGCAGACGCACTACCAACTAAGCTAACTAGAAAATCCGCCCCGGGCGGGAATCGAACCCGCGGCCTAGCGCTTACAAGGCAGACGCACTACCAACTAAGCTAACTAGGCTGGCTCCGGGACTCATTTAAATTTGTCTTTGTCGTTATGTTTATGTTCCACGGTTATCCAGGGGCTGGATTCAGTCGTTCGGAAGTCGGAACTTATTTTATTCAACAAAATGGGATTTTTTCCCTTGTTTTTGCTTTGTCATAATGTCACGCATAATATCTGTGCATGTTTGTCTATGGGGCTGGATTCAGTCGTTCGGAACTTATTTTATTCAACAAAATGGGATTTTTTCCCTTGTTTTTGCTTTGTCATAATGTCACGTATATAATGTCTGTGCATGTTTGTCTACTGTGTGTTTCAGAGAAATCTCCCTGCACATGCGGGTGTACATGTACGAAATGATCGGGATTGGAATACTGGGTGGTATATGCGTTTCGTACAACGCTATACAGACCATCATCAATGATCCTATGACCAAACCATGCTGGATGTGACAACCCTACCCTGTGTGTTACCTGATGTTGAACGTCACTGTATTAATAACTTGTGTGTTACACTATATAACTGTTTGGGTGGATTTTACCGATATATGTGCAGTTCTTAGAAGGTCTGTTAGGCTAACAGGCTGTGAAGTTCCATTTGATTTGTATAGGCTTCTGGACGCCTCTGAAGTTTTACCGAGTGTTTCCAGAGGGTTATCTTCAGTGACGCGTCGGGAACTGGTGCGTTATGTGTGTTACCTGATGTTGAACGTCACTGTATTAATAACTTGTGTGTTACACTATATAACTGTTTGGGTGGATTTTACCGATATATGTCCAGTTCTTAGAAGGTCTGTTAAGGTAACAGGCTGTGAAGTTCCATTTGATTTGTATAGGCTTCTGGACCCCTCTGCAGTTTTACCGAGTGTTTCCAGAGGGTTATCTTCAGTGACGCGTCGGAAACTGGTGCGTTCTGTCCCAATTCGTTGAAATAATCGAGGTTCTACTGTAAATAGCTTTGCAAGTGGGAAGTAACTTACATGCAAATAGCACAGCAGCATACCTTCACACTTGCATGTAATGGCTGGATAACACGGGGCCAGTATAGAGTCCTCTGGCCTTGTTTCAGGATAATGTTCGCCTCGGGCTTAATAAAATAAAATGTCCTGTCTATTTTTGTTGGGATGTACCCCCATTCATAGAATACATACAAAAATATGTATTCTATTCAGGATATGCCTTGTTTCAGGATAATGTCCGCCTCGGGCGGGAATCGAACCCACGACCTAGCATTTACAAGGTAGGCGACACTCCAAAAGTTCAACTCAATACTTCGAGTACCAGTAGACGACTGAGGAACCAGCACATGACGATTACCCAAACACACAATACTTTCAGTACCAATAATCGGCACAATACTTCACTGGTAGGCGGTTGTGGAAATGGCCACATTACGTCATTGTACCAAACACAGGGTTGTGTCTACAAATGCTAGGTCCATACTCCTCATATGCCGCCTTGGTATGGCACACCTCATAGAATTCGGGGGTGGATGCCAGCATGGAACCCCCGAACCAAACCGCGTACCTTTGCATGTAGTGGGTATCACACTAGGCTTGCACGCAGGAGGTCCGGGTTCGATTCCCGGCGGAGTCGTGTTTTTTTTCGGCTCTGTGCTTGGAGTTCGGGGTGCACTCGGCCTCGTCAGGACAATTGAGTAGCTACTTTAATCGAGTAGCGACCAGTGGCGGCATTACCAGAGTAAAAAGAAAAATTATAGATATAAATAGTAAAGGAGGCTCTTAGTAATGCTGTGATATCCCCAAAAATCGTGAAGAAGCTCTCAGCTTCACCACAAATAAATCATAATTTAGATAGTAGATTACTTACTTTCTCATCCATTTGCCAGGGTCAGCATCGTACTTGGCAAACTCCTTAGCAATATCGGGACAAATATAAGAGTACCGTTCCTTGATAGCTTTGGCTGTTTCCAGACTTTGTTCTGGGAGTAGATTACTTACTTTCTCATCCATTTGCCAGGGTCAGCATCGTACTTGGCAAACTCCTTAGCAATATCGGGACAAATATAAGAGTATCGTTCCTTGATAGCTTTGGCTGTTTCCAGACTTTGTTCCGGACGTACTTGGCAAACTCCTTAGCAATATCGGGACAAATATAAGAGTACCGTTCCTTGATAGCTTTGGCTGTTTCCAGACTTTGTTCTGGAGGTATACCAATCTCTCGCTCTCTCAATAGGGACTGAATGAAATAGGTAATGTTACGTCCCGCTATGGGTATGTGCTTGATACATGACCCTATCACATAGCCTTCCGCCTGAAATAATAAAATAATTGATCAAACGAAGTGAACGTCTACGTTTTAACTCGACCGTTTTGCGTTTAGTTTAGATGTTTATGTGTTTCATTGTTCCGCTATAACTCGCGATTGCCTGGTCCGATATTAATGAAATATTCAATTTGAGTTCCTTGAATCAAGACAAGTCGATCCTTGAAATTTGGGGTCCCAGAACTGAGCGGCAGCATTTTTCCGGATAATTTCCTTCCAATACATGATGAGTAATAAAAATATACCCTTGTGCTATTTCTACAAAAATAATTTTGTCAAAAGACCCCAACTCTTTTTTACTTAGGTTATTTATGAAAATGGATACTTACCTACTTCTTTAAAGAAAATAAAGAAAACATTCGTTTTAATTTCGACTATTACACATGAACATTGTTAAGTATTAGATAATATATTTTCCTTCATTTGATAAATAATAAAATTATGTAATAATTATAAAAAGGTAAAAAATAATATAAATATTTACAAGAATGGAGAAAATTTTGAAGTTGAATCAATAGAGAAGTCTACTTGGGTGAAATAAATGCAAAAGTATTGGATCCAAATCTATTCTAGTACATGGGAGTAGGTACTAGGGCCGAAATTTCCTTCGATTAGTTGATGAATCGGTTGCTTTTCGATTAATCGATTTTTCCGAGCCCTAGTAGGTACACAAAACGGAATGTTGGCTTACCACGAGTTTACACGAGCCTAGTACAGTAGAACCTCGATTATTTCAACTCCAAAATCCATTGCTTTTTTTCTACCTTTTAAAGGATATCCTATCTTATCAAAGAAAAAGATCATGGAAAGTGATCATTTCAACTACCCCCGGTCCCAATTCGAGAAGTCTACTTGGGTGAAATAAATGCAAAAGTATTGGATCCAAATCTATTCTAGTACATGGGAGTAGGTACCAGGGCCGGAATTTCCTTCGATTAGTTGATGAATCGGTTGCTTTTCGATTAATCGATTTTTCTGAGCCCTAGTAGGTACACAAAACGGAATGTTGGCTTACCACGAGTTTACACGGGCCAAGTACAGTAGAACTTCGATTATTTCAACTCCAAAATCCATTGCTTTCTACCTTTCAAAGGATATCCTATCTTATCAAAGGAAAAGATCATAGAAAGTGATCATTTCAACTACCCCCCGGTCCCAATTACATGACGCATCGCACACAGTTCCCTCGCAGTATTGTCATGGCTTTCAGTGGTGAGTTTAGTTTTCACCATTTATGAAATAGTGGCGTTGTTTTTAGATTAATTTTTAAAAGATTGTACCTTGGAACCACTTTCACATTACTTCAAGACACATTCTTTTACACCCAAGCCTATCCAGGAACGGAAAATTTCGGTCAATTTTTTTTTTTTTTTAAATTTTTTAAAAAAAAGGGTTTTAAAAATTTTTTATTAATTTTTTTTTTTTTTTTTTTTTTTTAACCCACTTCAGGGGGGAGGGGTTGGGCTTGTTTTCGTCTCTAAATGTTGTAGGTATTATACAACAAAAACAACAACAACAACAACAACAATTGTTCTAAACACGGGCCTGCCTACTTTAACGCTTTTACCCCCTAATTCAGTCCCATTTTGGAATGATATTTATTTAAATATAATTTGTACCTCTTCATTTTCTATTTGGTATCCATTTTCTCGTATCCTCGTAAGTATCCATTTTCATAAATAACCTAAGTCAAATAGTATTTACAAAGGACGTCAAAATTAAATAAATTCATTAATAGTGACCCCAATTCTTCGTAAAGCTCCCGAAAGTGAAGACTGTGAAGAGAGACAGGAAGGATAAAATCCGTCCTGGGCAAGAATCAAACCCGCAACATAGCGCTTGCAAGGCAGACTGACTGTCCAAGGGCTCTAAGAGATTCGGTATACAGTTTGTGTTTGTATGTATGCTTAAGAAATGGTGAAAGTAAGAACTTGTATGGGACACATACACATTACATTGAAATGAGGGTCTTTTCTGACGAAATTCCTGTGCGGAGTCCAGTATGTAGGACTATTGCACCCCATTCTTGTTGTTGTTTCACTCTTCTCCTTCAAACATTGTTGTCTCTTTTATGAAGTTCAGCAACGTTTTTATCTGTTCTGAGTGTATTTTGAGACCCAGCGCAGGGCACTCAATGAGAGCGAGTATGGGATAAATTGTGGACACCAAGTTCCAACATCAGCCACCAGAGGGCACCACTTACCACTGGAATGACATGGGTGACACCATCTCCACTGTCCACTACAATCCCGGTCAATGTTCTCTCTTCTATGGGCCGGGATTTCCAGGAAGCGGCCAGAGCCAGGACTGCCTGTACGGCTATGTACAGGCCGGGAACGTTGAATGATTCAAACATGATTTCTGAAATACAGACAGATTTTTTTTTTTTTTTGTTTTCATAAAAGGTTTATTATTATTATTTATTAATAATGAATTATTATCCATCGAAGCCCGTCAGCCCAAAGCAATCACCCTAGCTAGGGCTGATTGAGAGACTGACGAAAAACGCCGGCCCCGTCTGTACATGGGAAAAGGCGAAGAAGATGAAGATCCAACGTATTTGAATTCGATGGATTCAAGAATCTGGCTCCTTTGGAATCCTTTTCATTTTCTTTACATAGACATATTTTTTACTTTCCTTATCCTATAGGAAGGAAAGTAATGTAATCGGGTCAAATTTTCGATGGTCAGTTTTTAGTGACAAAACACGGTTTGAGGTCCCTAGAGCCTAAATCCAAAGTTTCAGCCATTGGTCCGTGTGTGTGTCTGTGTGTCCGTGTGTCTGTCTGTAAACAAAATATCTCGAGAACGGTAAGAGCTAGAGACTTGAAATTTGGTGTGTAGCTGTGAAATGTAACAAGGATGCGACACGAAACTTTTGGTTAAGACCGGTGCAACGGTTGGCGGCATTTTACCGCTTTTTGGCGGTTTTCGGTGCAATTTTAACATATCTCGGGAACGGTATAAGCTAGAGACTTGAAATTTGGTATGTAGTTCACAATGTAACAAGGATGCAACACAGAACGTTTGGTTAAGATAGGTACTGCGGTTGGCGGTATTTTGACCGCTTTTGGACAGATTTCGACCGTTTTTTGGCGGTATTCAGCATAGCGACAAAACGGTTAGAGATATTGTAAAAAGTTAAGGGTAAAAGAACACTCAAATTAGCATCATATAGGATAAGGAAAGTCGTGTGATGTTCACACACAGATTTTTTCACTTCCTCTTTGGGAATCCCTATTCTTCTATCTCAGTGAAGCAAACACAAGAAGTCCAGTCCCCGAGTGGATCCCGTGGATTCACTGGATTCGGATTTTCAAAGAAAGAATCTGCTGGATACGATGGATTCCATCTAGATTTTAGAAACAAAAGTACCTTTAGGTTAGGTGACTAACTGGCTTCCACCTCCGGTATGCCAGCCTGGGTTAGGATTGGTTGGTGGGCGGCGTCTGCCCTTGTAGCGCTAGTCGCGGGTTCGAATCCTGAAACGGATAATGTTCGTTCTCGGAACGGCCTGGCTTTTTCCTAATCCTGTCCTTCTTTCTCTGCGTTTGATTTGGACGATAAGACCTTAGCAGAATATTCCCTCTGTCAAACTCTTAAATATAAATACCTGCGTATAGGCGTATTCCTCAGGCGTGTTGATGAGGGGCCTCCGTCAACAGAAAGTAATGGTCCTTGGTTCCGCCCTCAGAGTATTTGAAATATGCACTGCTCAAAGAATCGCTCCCATAAGGTCCCAATCTCTACCATGGACCTAACCAGAGATCAACCCACCCACACCACAGCCCATGTCGCCTGGATCCTGGAACTCGCCCAGAACGACGCAAGTGACGGATTCACGTTTTAACAAGAGAATTTGATCTTTAAAAAAAAAAAACTGTTGATTTTGACAAACAACATAGATTTATAGCTGTATTTTAACAGGAGAACTCTCATGAAAACCCTCTCCCTTTCGACAAACCACCCATACATTTATATTATCCATG
>NW_007381396.1:6725-6800 GCF_000475195.1 Diaphorina citri | reverse complement strand
GGGTTATTTTCTGGTGTTCTCGTGTTGACCCAGCACCTAAATGGGAAGTATTGTGTCTCTTCTCGCCCATCTGAT
>NW_007381396.1:1941-6236 GCF_000475195.1 Diaphorina citri | reverse complement strand
TTTTTTTGTTTTTTTTTTTTTTTTTTTTTTTTTTTTTTTTTTTTTTTTTTTTTAAGAGGTTTGACAGAGGGAACTTTAACTGCTATGGTCTTATCGTCCCGAAATCGAGGAGAGAAGGAAGACAGGATAGGAGAAAGCCAGCCGTTTCCGAGAACGAACATTATCCCATCAGGATAAAATCCGCCCCGGGCGGGAATCGAACCCGCGGCCTAGCGCTTACAAGGCAGACGCACTACCAACTAAGCTAACTAGGCTGGCTCCGGGACTCATTTAAATTTGTCTTTGTCGTTATGTTTATGTTCCACGGTTATCCAGGGGCTGGATTCAGTCGTTCGGAACTTATTTTATTCAACAAAATGGGATTTTTTCCCTTGTTTTTGCTTTGTCATAATGTCACGTATAATGTCTGTGCATGTTTGTCTACTGTGTGTTTCAGAGAAATCTCCCTGCACATGCGTGTGTACATGTACGAAATGATCGGGATTGGAATACTGGGTGGTATATGCGTTTCGTACAACGCTATACAGACCATCATCAATGATCCTATGACCAAACCATGCTGGATGTGATAGCCCTACCCTGTATGTTACCTGATGTTGAACGTCACTGTATTAATAACTTGTGTGTTACGCTGTATAACTGTTTGGGTGGATTTTACCAATGTATGTCCAGTTCTTAGAAGGTCTGTTAAGCTAACAGGCTGTGAAGTTCAATTTGATTTGTATAGGCTTCTGGACCTCTCTGAAGTTTTACCGAGTGTTTCCAGAGGGTTATCTTCAGTGACGCGTCGGGAACTGGTGCGTTCACAAGAAAATGGTGTGGACATGGCTTTTCAAAATATCAATCCCTTAGATGCGTACACACTACGAAGCCAACAGTCCAAATGGACCGGAGCCAATGTAAACTTAACGGTAGGTAGACTTCGGATCTGGAGGTTGGTGGTTCGAGTCCCAAGTTATAAAATTACGCGAGGTATTCTTCCTAGCCTTTCCCTATTTAAATAGGGTCGGCGTTTCTTGTCAGTCTATTCCAGGCAGCCTTATTGTGTAGCTCATGTTTTGATGGTTTTTTTTTTTCTCACCCAGGTCTTGATTCACACAATCTTTCCACCTTTTCTTCGGTCTACCTCGCCCTTTTCTCCCTCTCACTTCCATTCTCTCAACTCTTTTTCCTATGTAGCTCTCATCTCTTCTTTCAACATGTCCATACCAATGCAGTCTCCGCCCCTGGAACTTCCTTGACACTTCCGTTACCTTCAACGAAATTAGATCCACTCACCTTGATATATCCTCCACTCAGCGTCTCGCTAAGTTTGAGTCGGGCGTCCACGACGCGCTTGATATCTCGTTGCAGCCGCCTACCGAAGTCACGGAACATGGTAGAGCCGCCACTCAGTACAATGTTGTGATACAGGGGGCGGCGTACGTCTATCGGGCAGTTCTGAATGACCGTGTCCACGATCTCCGAGATGGGCGTGGTGAAATCCGGGTTGGAAAACTATAGGGGAGAATAGAAAAGACTTGAATTGAAAATTCTGCGTGAAAAATGGAATAGAAGGTCTGTCTGAGGGACTTTTTTCCAAGAGGTTTGATAAAGGGAACTGTAACTGCAAAGGTCTTACGGAGAATAGAAAAGACTTGAATTGAAAATTCTGCGTGAAAAATGGAATAGAAGGTCTGTCTGAGGGACTTTTTTTCCAAGAGGTTGGAGAATAGAAAAGACTTGAATTGAAAATTCTGCGTGAAAAATGGAATAGAAGGTCTGTCTGAGGGACTTTTTTTCCAAGAGGTTTGATAAAGGGAACTGTAACTGCAAAGGTCTTATAGTCCCGAAATCGAAGAGAGAAGGAAGACAGGAAAGCCAGCCGATCCGAGAACGAAGATTTATCCGTTCAGGATAAAATACCCCCCGGGCGGGAATCGATCCCGCGGCCTAGCGCTTACATGGCAGACGCGCTATCAACCATGCTAACTAGCCTGGTTGGGGGACTTTAAACAGGGAAGATACCAGCCTGAAATGTAACATTTGGTTTTGGATACCAAATTTTTACGAATGCCTTTCGCTCTCAACCTTTGATGTTTCCTTCTTTTTTTAATACTAACGTCTACACTACTACCAGTTTCAACACATTTCTTAATGTGTATGGAACTCAGTAGTAGCAATGAATGACGCGTTACCCTAATAAAAAGCTAGTTATTATCAAGGCTCTGCTCCGAAGATTTATCCGTTCAGGATAAAATACCCCCCGGGCGGGAATCGATCCCGCGGCCTAGCGCTTTCATGGCAGACGCGCTATCAACCGTGCTAACTAGCCTGGTTGGGGGACTTTAAACAGGGAAGATACCAGCCTGAAATGTGACATTTGGTTTTGGATACCAAATTTTTACGAATGCCTTTCGCACTCAACCTTTGGTATTTCCTTCTTTTTTTTAATACTAACGTCTACACTACTACCAGTTCCAACACATTTCTTAATGTGTATGGAACTCAGTAGTAGCAATGAATGACGCGTTACCCTAATAAAAAGCTAGTTATTATTAAGGCTCTGCTTTGGTTGTATAAAGCCATAGCCTTGACAATGGGGGACTTATACAAATAAGTCTCCTTTTTCTTCGCCTTTTCCCGTGTACAGACGAGGTCGGTGTTTTTCGTCATCCTCTCAATCAGCCCTAACTAGGGTGATTACTTTGGGCTGACATTTGGTTTTGGCTACAAATTTTACGAGTGGATGACCTTCGCATTTAACCTTCGCTATTTCTTTAGCAAGGGAAATTTCAGGCTGGTATGCTCCCTGTTTACAGTCCCTCAGACAGACTGGTGTGTAGAAGTAAATAAACTGACAAAATTACCACTAAGATCTGTTTTTCGTCATCCTCTCAATCAGCCCTAACTAGGGTAATTACATTGGGCTGACATTTGGTGTTTTTCGTCATCCTCTCAATCAGCCCTAACTAGGGTAATTACATTGGGCTGACATTTGGTTTGGCTACAAATTTTACGAGTGGATGACCTTCGCACTTAACCTTCGCTATTTCTTTAGCAAGGGAAATTTCAGGCTGGGAAATCCCTGTTTCCAGTCCCTCGGACAGACTGGTGTGTAGAAGTAAATAAACTGACAAAATTACCACTAAGATATGAGCCTAATGGAGATCATCACCCAGATCAGATACTAACCACTCACAAGGTTGCTTAACTTCAGTGCTACATCAATGCATTCAACTTGCCATTATTCAACAATTTTTTCGCCAGATTTCATCAAAGTCTGACAGGATTTTCGAGAGTTATGGTAAAAGGTAAAACCAATATACAGACTAAAAGGAATCTTGGTCGAGCGTTATGGTAAAACTTAAAACTCTCTACGTTTGTTCAATGAGGACGCTTTGTTCCAAGACAATCGAGGAGTTGCAATTGGGAAAATATTATTAATAAAAGGTCGATTCCTACGTAAAAATTTGTGAAAATCCAAATTTGAGGTCAAAACTCCGAAAAAGTAACTTTCGAAAGGTCGAAAATTCAATTTTTAATTGCCGTTCTAATGAAAAAGTTCAAAGAGTTGTGACGTCAGATTTCACGTCAAAATGCGCAGAAACGCTTGCGCACAAACAAACGAAGCGGGAGTCATGAATTATGACGTCATCGCCTACGGGGAGCGTATGCCGTGACGTCAAAGTTCACGATTTACCGGTATTTTTTAAATCGATTTATTTCGGTCTCTAGAAGTCGTAGAAGAAAAAGAAAAATTCCGTTGGTCCTCATTTTTCCTGCTCTATGACTTTGAAACAAAAATTTTTTTTTTTTTTTTAGTTAAAAAAAGTTATAAATATACATAAGGAAAATAGTGTGCCCTCATAAATATCAATAATCCTTTAAAAACCAGCTTTTACGGACGGCATCCGACCAGCTAAAACCTGAACTCTCCTCTCTCTACAACGTTTTTTTTTTCAAGTCAAAAACCTTGTGATAAATTACTAGGTTATTTCGTAATGTTAGCGCATCATAGAATAGACTAATCCAACATATTAAATAACTCAGCTAGTAAACGCACAGCATGGGGGGCCAGGCTAAAAACAGTTGAGTAGTTTGGACTGAACACGGTATTTCCTTCAAGTGTAAAACCTGTGAAGAATGTGACTAGGGTAAATGGTCCCCTCATAATGAATGATAGTATAGTCCTTTAATAAGCTGTTCTTAAGCCTGCGGCATCAATCCGCATGAATGGATGCCCCTTTAGTATCTTTAATTAAACATGGTCACACAACACAAAACAGTTTATGCAGTCAACGCGAATGAACCAT
>NW_007381396.1:0-1696 GCF_000475195.1 Diaphorina citri | reverse complement strand
TGGGGGGTCCCCTCACCCTCGTAAGAAAAATTGATTAGCCACTTTAATCGAGTAGCGACCAGTGGCGGCATTACCAGAGTAAAAAGAAATTATAGATATAAATAGTAAAGGAGGCTCCTAGTAATGTTGTGATATCCCCGAAAAATTGTGAAGCTCTCAGCTTCACCACAAATAAATCATAATTTAGATATTAGATTACTTACTTTCTCATCCATTTGCCAGGGTCAGCATCGTACTTGGCAAACTCCTTAGCAATATCGGGACAAATATAAGAGTACCGTTCCTTGATAGCTTTAGCTGTTTCCAGACTTTGTTCTGGAGGTATACCAATCTCTCGCTCTCTCAATAGGGACTGAATGAAATAGGTAATGTTACGTCCCGCTATGGGTATGTGCTTGATACATGACCCTATCACATAGCCTTCCGCCTGAAATAAACAATAATAAAATAATTGATCAAACGAAGTGAACGTCTACGTTTTAACTCGACCGTTTTGCGTTTGGTTTAGATGTTTATGTGTTTCATTGTTCCGCTATAACTCGCGATTGCCTGGTCCGATATTAATGAAATTTTAAATTTGAGTTCCTTGAAATCAAGACAAGTCGATCCTTGAAATTTGGGGTCCCAGAACTGAGCGGTAGCATTTTTCCGGATAGTTTCCTTCCAATACATGATGAGTAATAAAAATATACCCTTGTGCTATTTCTACAAAAATAATTTTGTCTAAAGACCCCAATTCTTTTTACTTTCTATTACTACAGTATAGCGGTGCTATACTAGTAATGAAGGTATTGCAATCGGTCCAAATTTTTTACTTAGGTTATTTATGAAAATGTATACTTACGAGTATCCATTTCATTTTCTATTTGGTATCCATTTTTTCGTATCCTCGTAAGTATCCATTTTCATAAATAACCTAAGTAAAATAGTATTTACAAAGGACGTCAAAATTAAATAAATTCATTAATAGTGACCCCAATTCTTGGTGAAGCTCTCGAAAGTGAAGACTGTGAAGAGAGAAGAAGGATAAAATCCGTCCTGGGCAAGAATCAAACCCGCAACATAGCGCTTGCAAGGCATACTGACTGTCCAAGGACTCTAAGAGATTCGGTATACAGTTTGTGTTTGTATGTATGCTGGTGAAAGTAAGAAGTTGTATGGGACATATACACATTACATTGAAATGAGGGTCTTTTCTGACGAAATTCCTGAGCGGAGTCCAGTATGTAGGACTATTGCACCCCATTCTTGTTGTTGTTTCACTCTTCACCTTCAAACATTGTTGTGAAGACTGTGAAGAGAGAAGAAGGATAAAATCCGTCCTGGGCAAGAATCAAACCCGCAACATAGCGCTTGCAAGGCAGACTGACTGTCTCTAAGAGATTCGGTATACAGTTTGTGTTTGTATGTATGTTTAAGAAATGGTGAAAGTAAGAACTTGTGTGGGACACATACATATTACATTGAAATGAGGGTCTTTTCTGATGAAATTCCTGAGCGAAGTCCAGTATGTAGGACTATTGCACCCCATTCTTGTTGTTGTTTCACTCTTCTCCTTCAAACATTGCTGTCTCTTTTATCAAGTTCAGCAACGTTTTTATCTGTTCTGAGTGTATTTTGAGACCCAGCGCAGGGAACTCAATGAGAGCGAGTATGGGATAAATTGTGGACACCAAGTTCCAACATCAGCCACTAG
>NW_007381395.1:10916-13315 GCF_000475195.1 Diaphorina citri | reverse complement strand
GTTACGGATGCCCAGATCCAGCATGTTCTTCAAACTGGTCTGATCGTTGGGCGTTATATCCTGGCCCAGCTCGTCACTGAGAATCTTCCAATGCCGCTCTTCCATGCCTGTGGGGAAGAAGGAAAGTTATGTTGGTCATACCTAAGAAAATGATGTTGGGAACAGATAACAGAAGGGGAATTATAATTTGTTTGAAGCTGAAACCGGACCAAAGTTACTGCCCAAGGTATTTTAGTTGGAAAGGGCCTTAGGAAGGAGTACTACAGGTCATTAAAGATTTTTAAGGATAAAGATACCTCCAGATACTTTATAATGTGTGTCTAATGAGCTTAGAATGACTAGGATCATCCAAAATAACCACTTTTAGAGAACTTTCCTACGTATCAACAGATGCTTTAGACACTTAAAACTGTGTCCACACAAAGTCCACCCCGTCGATCGACGAGGTGAAGAGGTGTTATCGAAGCAGTGTACGGTTTCAGTCGTCGATGGACGGCGTCGACTATGTGTCACTTTACCTCTAATGACGGCCACTCACGCTCAGACCTAAGTCTGACGGTCTTTCAGATCTGAGTCTGACGGTCTTTCAGACCTGGGTGGAACGGTCTGAGCGTGAGAGCCCGGCATAAACGTACCTGGATTACTAATACATTGCAGTATGGGCACTTCCTTCCTAAAGCTCTGCCACTTGATACCTAACTTACAAACATACCTGGTGATCCCTAACTTACAAACGTACCTGGATTACTAATACATTGCAATATCGGCACTTCCTTCCTAAAGCTCTCCAGTTTGCTTCTCGTCAGATCGTTCACCATTTTGCATCCAGGAGCTCTCGTCATTTTCCTGGCCAGCTGATTGAGTTCTCGGAACATGAAATCCGTTTTGTCTTTGATTTCGTCCGCGTTGAGACCTTTGAAGGGGCCTTCCATCCTGAAGAAAAGATCATCGAGGTTTTTTATTCAATAGAATAGTTATTTTACTGTAGAAAATTACCCGAGGGTGTTTACAATATAACTTAAGTCTAAAGTGAAACCAATTCGGGGGGAAAATTTGGCACCTTGCAATTGGATTTCGGGGTTCACTCAATCCGTGAATTCGAGGAATTTTGTTGGTACTTATATGAATTACAGATCAATTACCAAGAAGTAATACAGGTCACTTATCAAGACCATAACGCTTTTAATGATTTGCCAACATCTGTATTGGAGCTAACCTATTTCCTAAAAATCCTCACAATATTTCCCTCTGATAGTCAACTCTTCAAAAACACTACTAATCGATTTATTACATTACACTAACACATACAAATGCAGAAGGATCCCCAAATTCCTCTGACTTGCCATTTTCGTAATGATGGAAGAAGGGCCATCGGCTACCTAAGCCCTACTTCACTGCCACCTGGTGAGACCTTTTGTGGCTTTCCCTTTTGTAAACTACTTTCCTCTGACTCACCATAAATCTGACGACTCCCGGAACTCCAAAATAATACTCCACAGCTGATCAAACGGTTCTAATCGTTCCAACATTTCGTCCACCGTTTCATAGTTGGTTCGCACCATCTTGAGGAGCTCTTGTTCTTCGTTTATTTGTCTGGCCGTGGTGCGATCTTTCTGTAGTAGGTCCAACAGGGTGAGCACCTCTTTGTGAGCCTTCTTGAACTCTTCCGTCGTGTTGCCCGTCACGCTCTTTTCGATGGCGGTCAGCATTTTGCAGTGCTCCTGTGAATAGGGAATTGAAAATTTGTTAAGTTTTTACTTTCCAGGTACGGGAAATGTTCATTTTCCAATGGTTTGCAATGTTTAGGTACATCGGATATGGCTTTGTCATCATGGCAAAATATCAAAAATATTAAAGGTACCAGTAAGTAAAGATGGAGGGGTGTCCGGCAAAAGGTCACACAAGCCCTTTTTCTGTCAAAATCGAGTGGTAAGGAACTCAAATTTAAAATAAAACCATTACTATTTAAAAAATCACATTAAGTATTAAAAAAAAAAAACTGAAGGTGTTTTCATCCGTCCTACTTTTTGACCAGATGCTTTTTACTCGAAATCTACCTTCAGCAATTTATCGAATTCTGCCACTCTCAGTTCGAGTGAAGTTTCGACGGACTCTCGTTTGGTGTTGATGGCGCGTATAGAGTCTTCCAGCATATCGCCAATCTTGGAGAGCCAGCGGAAGATTTTGCTGTTCATCTCGATGTCGGTGGGCTCCAGACGGGACTTTTCAATGAGGAACAGAACCTTTTCACCTGGGAAGGGAAGAAAACGCGATTATTAGATCCAGTTTTCAGATTAGGTTTAGTTTTATTTAATGGTTTTACAGCTCCTGAACTACTGAACAATCTGGATAGTACTATTAGTATTAGCACTATTAGCTGATGGCTTTAATCCTCAGTT
>NW_007381395.1:0-7903 GCF_000475195.1 Diaphorina citri | reverse complement strand
AAAAGTTCCGTCCATTTTTACTATTTACTAGTTCCGTTTTTAGTCGAAGGTCAAATTTAAGTTTTGTAAGTTTATCAGGAATCTGATGTACATATACGTACTACCTTGTCTATACCTTGCGACCATATGTCCTTACCTGCTGAGGCCACGCCTTTGAAGAACTTGCCCATGGCCTTATAGTCAAGCGTATCCGAACAGTTGAACACAATACACTGTTTCGCCACCGCCTTGGCCAAATCCTTGCTGGTCTCCGTCTTGCCTGTACCGGCCGGGCCTTCGGGAGCGCCCCCCAGGTGTAACTTGAGGGCGCTCATCAGCGTCCGGTAACAGCGGTCCGTGAGCGGCGTTATTACGAGGCGGTCCGAGTTACCTGAAGTAGATAGGAATTTTCATTGTGTTTCAAGCTGTGTCCACATATAGTCGACTCCGTCGATCGACGTCGGCTGAAACCGTACACAACATAAATTCACCTCGTCGATCGACGACGTCGACTATGTGTAGACAGAGCTTTAGAGAAACCGTGCACAGAGCTAGACCTTTTGCATATGACACGGCCATCCAGACCGCTCTTTTCTGGATGGACAAGATATGAGAGATAGGTATGCTGGACAGTAAGACCAGCCACTCACTCTAAGGTAGACCTGACGATAGATATACCTGATCAGGTCTACAGTGTGATGTGTGCTCATCAGGCATCAGGTAAACCTGACAGATGGACTTTTTCAGCTGTACCAGTCAGGTCTGCCAGACAGTGTGTGTGCTCATCAGGTATCAGGCAGACCTGACAGACGGACCTTTTCAGCTATACCTGTCAAGTCTACCTTCATCCCAATACGAGTAGTTACCTAAGTATTCGTAGCCGTATTGCACCGTGGTGGTAATCATACAGACGTTCACGAGGTTGTTGACATTGTAGTAGCGCAGTTGTGACATCCAGGCAAAGTCTTCTACTTGGGTGACTTTAGATTCGACGAGGGAGGCAACCACTTCCTTAGCGTGAACGTCGATGACTATGAGGGCGCAGATGGTAATGCGTTCACTCATGAGGAGCTTGCCACGGACCTGGAGGAACATGATGGGTTAAAAAATCACATAACTAACTTCAACTCTGACAGGTATGGCTGAAAAGGACCGAACGTCAGGTCTACCTAATGCCTGATATCTTACCTACTTTCCAAGCGTATGACTTGTTCTGCTGCTGTAGCTAAATGAACTTTGTGCAATATTTTCAGTACATACATCACTATTACATTTAGGGACCCCTAAATTTCCGGGGTTGGGGGGTCTCGGGCCTGATACCCCCCTATTGTCAGATAATCACCTTGATAACCATGATGTCAATCTGCTTCACACTCTTGTCCAGCATTGCGTCCAGCTTCCTGCCTTGGATAGCCTTCTCAACTTCTGCAGTCCAAGTGATGGAGGACACACATATGACAACCATTCCCGGCCATTTGGTCACCCAGACCACGCGCTCTGACTTGTAATAAGCGCCCAACGCCATCATGCAAATATCCTGCGGGAATTCAGAAAAGGAATAGTTGATTTGTTGAAGTAGAACTTTTAAAGTTGCCCCAAAAAAGTTATTACATAATTATTAATTTGTAGAAGTAAAACGTTTACAAAATTTGAATGTCGCTACTAATTCGAAATCTAAATCTTTGTCCAGATGAATGAATCCATGTCACTCGTGATCCTTTAACCACCTTGGAAAAAGGACACTTTGACACCGAACACAAAATGGTATCGGACCCCAAGTATCCATATTACAAGACCAACGATTTACCTGGAGGGATTTTATCATAAGGTCTTCCACCTGTTGGAGCCACTTCTCGACGAGACCTTTGGCATCGTTCGGCCGAATGAGGCCGCTCAGGGCGACCTTTTCACCCTCGAGCGATATCATGCCGATGATCTCCAAGCTGTCCGAGTATTCGAGTAAATTGATACCTGGAAATGAAATTAATGTGAGATTCGACCTCGTGCCTTCCTGATTTCCAGGTGAACAATTGGTCACTGAGATATCAAAGCGAGCATAGAACTGTAACTGCTAAGGTCTTTTTATCCCGAAAAGAGTAAAGCCAACTCTTTCGAAAACGAACATTATCTGTTTTGGATAAAACTGCCCCGGGTGGGACATCCAAGCTAACCAGGCTCACAAATCAAAGCACGGTAATAACGCTACTAAATTTCGCCATTGAGATTCGTACCTCAATACCCTTTACCATCCAACAAAGTTCAATACCTCCAACAAATTTAGAGTTGCTACGAGTCCTGAAATCAATTAGCCTTGGCAAGTTACCTTCGAATATTTTCTTCAAATGCGGCTGCACTCGGAGCGGATCCTTCGTTTCCGACAGGATCTCCAACAGTTCGTCATTCGACAGGAAGAAGAATCGCGGAAAGAAGAGCCTCTTCTTCTCCAGATAATCGTTGAGGCCCTTCTGTATCAGCTCGAGCATTAGGTTGCACTTGTTGAAGTTCTTCAGCATGTCTTCCATTTCCGTGGCTTGGAGGATGTGTGGATCTTTGTTGACGAAGAGCATGATGGTCTTCCAGATTTGGTCGACGGTTTTGAAGTTGCGTGACTCCTCGGGCATCTGACGCATGATGTCTTCGGAGCTGAAGATTGGCTCGAGGTACATCCATGTGCCTTGGACCTGAAAGCAGAAGGGAGAATGTTTTGATATAATTTAAACCAGATAGATTCACCTCGTCCATCGACATCGGTCAAGTCGTCGACTCTGTGTGGGCACAGCTTGAATGTCGATCAACGGCCGTCAACTCTGTGGACACAGACTGCTTTACCAACCTGTAGCCAAATGTCCAATATATCCTGCATGTTGATGAGTTTGCTTTCCCACGCCTCCATCTCGGTCTCGAAAGGTTTGATATAAGGGGAACCTCTCATGGTCTGCGCGCGCAGAATATGATCGTCCAGCATCACTTGGATTTCATCTGTGCCTTGGATGATGTAGGTGCCTGCCAACCAGAACAATAATAGAATACGTCATACCGAATACCACAAGATTTTGGTGGAATGAAAAAAAGTTTCAGAAGTGCTTCTGTCTTTTAAAAGTGTTTCAGTCAATATAAATCGAGGATTTTTTTTTTTTTTAAGAATAGCCTTCGTAGCTTAAGGACAGAGTGGAGCAGAAAGCATCGAGCTTACGTGGAGAGTGCTCTCCGCTCCACTCTGTTACATTTAAGGTAGAAACCACTACTCTCACGTCACGCGACTTCATGGGGAGTCAGAAAGTTCAAAGTTTTCCCACAATATTGTAGGTAATTTCGTTCAGGACAGCTACACTACTATCACGTCACGTGACTTAAGGGCACCTTTAGTTTACCTGTATCTCTATACGGCACAACGTCCAGTTTAATGTCCGACCATTCGGTGACCATTTTGTTCAGACTCTGGGACAGCTCTGCTTCCTTGCTCGCGGAGAGGCTGACCTCTTCCAGTTTGGGCAGGATGTTACGGATGTGTTTAAGTCACCCATCCATTTATTGGCCTTTCTCGGCGTAGCTTAACACAGGAGACGCTAAAACCGGTCTTAAATTACTCTAATGGAAACTCTTGTGGAAAAAAAAAAAAATCATGTTGAAATATTTGGAGTTATCACAGAGAGTAGAGAAGGAGCAGAGAGACCTTCCAGTCTGAAAGCAGAAGAGAGAATGAGCTCTGACAAAAATCTAGGTCTGAAGAAACCTCCCCTTGACCCCCTACTATCAAAAACCATGTAGAAGGTCAGGGGAAATGTAGGGGGTGGAGGGGAGGATTCTCCTACATTTTGACCATAGGTTTAAAGTTTGGACTTAATTTACTCATTTCCCCTTCATTTTCATAAGTGGAAGGTCCTCATCGATTCTTCTGTGATAAGTCACCTATTCGCGGTTTCCTCGTGGTATCCGCGGTTGGCTCGCGGTATCTGCGGTTGTTCGCGGTATTCGCGGATTGTTCGCGGTATCCGCGGTTTGTTCGCGGTATCCGCGGTTGTTCGCGGTATCCGCGGTTTGTTCGCGGTATCCGCGGTTGTTCGCGGTATCCGCGGTTTGTTCGCGGTATCCGCGGTTGTTCGCGGTATCCGCGGTTTGTTCGCGGTATCCGCGGTTGTTCGCGGTATCCGCGGTTTGTTCGCGGTATCCGCGGTTGTTCGCGGTATCCGCGGTTTGTTCGCGGTATCATCAGTAAATGCTTTGTTTAAATTGACCCAAAGGCAAGGTAAACCTAGACTGTTGACCAGATGGAGTATACTTGACCCCTGAAAGTCATTGCCTGTGTAAAATCAACCGATTCTGGAGTCAGGAAATACAAACAAAAAATGAGTTCAAAGAGCTAAAATTTCATATGAAGATGGCGTCCAGATTTCAAATGCTTTGACAACGATTGTTGTTTGATTATGAAAGTTACCTTATCGTTGTTTCCTTGGACCAGCCACTCACCATCAGGTAGGCCTGACAGGTACGTGAGGTACGACTGAAAAGGTCCGCCTGTCATGTCTACCTGATAGTGAGTGACTGACCTCATTTAGTTTCCTTACCTTCTCCAGCGCCTCCCGCGGTACGATAAACTTATCCCTGAACTCATCTACACACAGTTGGTTCAGTTTCACTATGACCTGATTCAGAATGAACAGGTTATGGTCCAAATTATGTTTGGCCAGCTGTACGTTGGTGTGCCAGGAGATTGGACCGCGAATGACCAAGGCCGGGAAGGATCTTGGGTGGGTCAGGATGTTGAGGCGGACTTGCTCAGCGGGGGCGGACAGTTTGGCGTAGATGGCAGCCTTCTTCATGGCGGTCTCGTAGTCGGATTGGACCTCGGAGATGACTTGCTGAAGGGCACGTGGGAATCTGGGGAATGATGAATGGAATGTTGACCGTGATAAATACTATGGATGTTCAAATTCAAGTGTGGGGCGTCTTCGGAAGGTTGGGCCATATTTTTCCAACAGGATTTTGAATTTTAAAATTCCCAACTGTGGAATTTCAACTGTGTTCACGATGAACAGATGAATGCTTGTCGAAAATGTCGCCCCCCGTTCTATAAATTTGTACTTACCTTCCAAATTCTTTTTCCACCTTTTTCGCTCTGGCAAACATGTTGATTTTGGCTTCGGAATATGGAGGAATCAGACGGCAGGGGAATCCCTGAAACACACGAAATAATAACGTACATGAAATAAACCTTTGTACATATTGACTTACCTATCTAACGCTGGGTCCATACATAGCCGACGCTGTCGATCGATGGTCGATCGACGAGGCGAGTCTATGTTGTCGAGGCAGTGTACGGTTTCAGGCGACATCGACCATGTGCGGCTTAACACAGCTTAACATATCTGTCTTCATAATCTAGTAATGATTAGTTGTTAGATCCTATCTAACACCTGATCAAAAGCCTCTTTTATTTAGACTGTTGAAGTCGTATACCTGCCTCGTTGGCGTAGTGGTCAAGACGCTCGCTTGGTACCTCCGGCGCGCAAAGCCACTCGGACACGGAGGTTGCTTTCCCTCTTGAAATGGTCTGAATTCTTACCTCACTCATGTAGTACTCTATTCTCTCAACATCGGCCAGCTTAACATATCTGTCTTCATAATCTAGTAATGATTAGTTGTTAGATCCTATCTAACACCTGATCAAAAGCCTCTTTTATTTAGACTCTTGAAGTCGTATACCTGTCTCGTTGGCGTAGTGGTCAAGACGCTCGCTTGGGACCTCCGGCGCGCAAGCCTAGTGTGATAGCCACTCGGACACGGAAGTTGCTTTCCCTCTTGAAATGGTCTGAATGCTTACCTCACTCATGTAGTACTCTATTCTCTCAACATCGGCAGGACTGACATATACACTCTGTTCGGCATGCACTTTATCCAATAGGATGGCACGCTGCTCGTCAGGATCTATGGGCAGGTCAGTTTGGACACTCTGAAGTAACCTGGTGGAAAAGATCTGTTGTAAAGTAGGTCTTCTTTTCTTTTTCTTCGCCTTTTCCCGTGTTCAGACGGGGTCGGCGTTTTTCGTCAGCCTCTCAATCAGCCCTAACTATGGTAATTGCTTTAGGCTGACATTTGGTTTTGGCTGCAAATTTTACGAGCTGATGCACTTCGCACTGAACCTTTGCTATTTCTTTAGCAAGGGAAATTCAGGCTGGTATACTCCCTCTTTAAAGTCCCCCAGCCAGACTAAGCTAGTCTATTCCCTTCCCCTCTCTCCATAAGACGAGCCCCTCAGTATCAGATAGACCTGACAGGCGGACCTTTTCAGCCGTACCTGTCAGGTCTACCTGATAGTGAGTGCCTGGCCTAAGGCTTTTAACATGTTAGTGAATGTAATTCGCGTCGGCAATTAAAGTTCTGTCTATCAATCCAACTCACTTGATCTGTTGTTCCTCGCACTTTTGTCTCTCCAGCGCTTTCTGTCGTTTGAGTAGTCGTTTGCTTTTGACATGGTCTTCCCTCGCGTTCACGCTTTGTAGACACAGGTCCATGTTTTCCATGTTGGGCATGGCAATGACTTCCACGCGGGGAATGGCACAGCAGGAGTTGATCATTTTCTTGAACACGTTGCGTATGATGTCTTTGGCTTCGCTCAGGGCTGGCTTGAATCCGAAGCTGACTTCAATGGTCGGCTCTGGTGGGGCAGTTGCGTCAGTGCCTGGTTTAGCTGTGGCTGGATCAGGGGCAGTAGGTGGCGCTATGATGACTGTTTTGTCAACTACAATTTCCAGTGTGAGAAGGGATACGTTTTCATAAGGCAGATCAGTCAGGTTGCCGGTGAAGTCATTTCCTGGAAAAGTTAATCAGTACAGTTATAAATATTTTCTTAAACCCATTTGATTCGGACTTCCATTTGATTATCTCTTCAGTTTGGTAACAAAGTACAATTTTTATCAGTAAATAGTTTCTTCAAATTAAATTGATCCTGAGGGCAAGGGAAACTTGACAATGGAGTGTGCCTGAAGGTGAATCCACTCAACCCCAAATTCATGGACATTAACACCCATATTTATGAACAAAATGCTGGCTCTTAAGTTCGTGCTAAGCATAGTCTCAAGGCATTTGATTGGTCAATTTTGACTTGAGACTGATTAATCTAGACCTATCATTGGACCTCTCTTTCCAACCCATCTCTGAGAGTCAAACTATGAATCGCAAACTTATACACAAACTCGCCAAACATTTTACCTTCGGAGTAAGCTTGCACGATCTCCAAGAAGTGTTCTATCGAGTTCATCAGGTAACGCCTCAAGTGTACAGACATGCTCGAGCAAATGGTCTCGAAAAACAACTCCACCTATAAAAGAAAATGTTGAGAAACAACTTAGAAGGAAATAAAGGAAACAATAAAAACAAGCTGGGCCCGTCGCTCCGGGAATTTTTTAGCCCGTAGTTTATTCGATCGTAATTAGAGAAAATCAGTACCTATGTACCTACCTAATTTGTTTATTATTCAGTTTATTATTATTCTTGATTTGATTTTTTTGATTTTACTTCGAACATACATTTTTCATATAAATGGTATACCCACCCGTATAAGCAGAGCTTGTGCCACGGATGGGGAAACTTGTGCCACGGATGGGGAAAAACCAAGATACCAAGCACGGGTAACGTTGCTTAAATTGAGTTATTCAGTGGGAACTGCATTTAGAGTTCTTTTGCTGCTGACTATATGAGGAACTATGCAGGCATGGACACCGACCTCTTTGACATAGTTCAGTCTTTTTCATGCTACCTAACTCATACGTTCATGAGTAAACCCATACGTTCTTTGGGACTTGGGAGTAAACTCACCACTTCCCATTTACCTACCCTTTCAATTAATCAGGATCTGTCAACTCACCTTCAGTTCTGAGGTATCACATGGCTGAGTGCACCGATTATTCATTAAACTTACCATAGT
>NW_007381394.1:0-13543 GCF_000475195.1 Diaphorina citri | reverse complement strand
GGGCTTTCAAGATAGCAACGAGTGTCCATGATAAAGTAAGTCTAATTTGAATATTCTTGAACTTTTTGTCCAATGAAAGTGGCAATATGAACAAAATGAACCAAATTCTATCACAAATTTGACAAAGAGTACCTACTACTGTTGGAGCAGAGCTTTGCTAAAGGGCGCAAAAAACCTTGGCAAAAGAGCACAAAAAACCTTGGCAACCTTTGTAAATTTAAGTTCATATCATCATGCATTCTGGGCAGGGCACGACCGTCAAGATTACCATGACTAGGTAAAAATTGTTACCATGTTAATGATAATGACTATAATGAGTATATCTTCCATCATGAGATGATCATTATCTAGAATGGCCAAGATACATGGCGTTATCAGTTCATTGAACCCGGGTCTTCGGATTGTGAGGTTGTCTGCATGAGTTGTGATCCAGTTCTCTCTCTGCTGTTGATAGTTGATACAGATTATTTTTGAAGCAAGTTTCCTTTGAAACTCGAAATCAGATTTAACAGTCCAGTATGAACCTCATCTAAATTCAGTAGGTATGTAAAATTGTAAACCTGATTGACCTGATTCCCAGCTTGAGATTTAATTAGACATGATAGTCTATTATGTCTGTTTTCATTTCGACCCCTCGTGAAATCAGCACTGAATTTAATCTCCATCATATTTCAAAGGTTAAAATAAATTTAACACCTAGAAACCTCTCTCTCAATTCATCTAGTCGGTGAAAATAGAATGAAAACTTGGGCTTCTATTAACCCATTTTGTAGCCTCTTACCGTTTTCTGATCACCTAAAGGTGAGAGGGAGGAGGAGAACGATATAAAAACACAAAACTTTGCCTCAGTATGTCAAAGTACCGCCTTGTTTGTAATATCTGATGTTTAACTATTAAGAGTACATATTGACGTACATTGTAAAGGTTGTACAAGTGCCCCTAGGATATTCTTTGACAAAAGTTTTACACACCCCGGAATGTAAAATGTGTATTGTGTACACTTTGCTTTACATATTGGGTAGGGTGACTAGAGAAAGGTCTTATGGATTCCAAAAATGCATCTCGAATTCCAAAAATGCAGAATGGACAGACATGTTTTAACACATTGACTGTTCTAAAGATTGCAGTTTTTATCTTTTTTCCTCACTCTTTGTCATCCTATTCGTACTAGGAATAAGAAGAAATAGGTCTTCACTTGACTAAATTAAACAACTTCATTGATGGAAAAGACTCTTTTTTGTTCTAATGCCCAATATTCATTTATCTCAATCAGGTCAACAGAGTTTCAAATCTGAGAAGTTCAAAATCCCAAGTGTGCCACAAGGGTACTTGCTTTGTCCCGAAAGTGGGTTTTCCATCATCGAATTCTATTTCACTTTTCTTATCCAAGATTTAATAAGAAAATCATAAAGTTTGGAAAGTTGGCGAAGTAGTCTCCTAGAGGAGAAGATATCATAAATATCGTGGTAAAAGTTTTGCGCCAAAGTTTTTCGAGTATCAACCAGGAGGCACTTGGAGCTTTCTTTCTTCGTCAAAAGTTTACAGACTTTCAAGTCTCGGTTTCTTTGTTTTTTTCTTCTTAAAAAATGGAAGAGTTAAATGTGTCTAGTGTACTTCATACAGGACGTAAGGTTGCCATTTGCATACCATCAGGACAGTCACCAAAGTTTATTACGTTATTAGGCTTATGAGGACAGTGTACGTAAAACTATCAAGTTGATGAAATATCCTGTGCAATTTCTAAATATCGCTGTAAGATGGTCTGAAGTTTCTTCATTAGCTCAACTGTTCAAAGAAGAGCAAAAAATACATTATTTACTGTCACTATAGTTTCCAAAGTGCCGAAACTGTCGGGAATTAGTGGTATGATAGTATTTCGGATAAAGTGTTTTTTTTTTTTGTTTTGTTTTTTTTTGTTTGTTTGTTTTTTTGTTTTTTTTTTTTTTTTTTTTTTTGCAAGAGATATTTTCAAAATAAGCAAGCAATCCAAAGTCGGGTTTTGGAAATTTTGAATTTCAAGAACTTGATTTTCTGCATATTTGCATCCATACCTACCTACTTACCTGTGGGAAAAGAATGAAAAGATACTGACTGGTCCAATACTCTAGTCTCGACCAAAAGATAATAAGTCTACCTACTTTAGTATAAGTGCCGACCCCACTTGAGTGGGAAAAGGTAAAGAAGAAGAAGACTTTAGTATAAATACCTACTTACCAATGTAGATGGACCTATACAAAGAAAGAGTTCTCGGACAAAACAGAATAAGTATACCTACTTTAGAAAAGTAAATACTTACCAATGTATCTAACTAAAGAAAAGAAAAGACAGAACCTACCCATTGGTGTATCAGTTGGCAAAGTTGCAAAGTAGGGCAACATATCAGCATAATGAGAATGCTAAAGAAGTTAATCAATGGCAAGAGTACTAGGTACAATGAAACAGCAAATCTTCTGATCTTACTATAAACCATCTTACTATTTATCATTATCCATATTTCACTCTGTGTACTTAGTGCCTCAGTGGTGTAGTGTGATGGAAATTGTAAAAAAAGCGACTGCTCATAAGCTGTGTCCAACTGTCCACACACATAGTCTACGCCCTCGATCAACGATGACTGAAACCGTACACTGTCCCGACAACAATACATAAATTCACCTGGTCGACTACGTGTGGAGCTTGATGACATAAGATTGGACAAAAATAATATCAATTGATTAGGAGTTTTACATCAATTTTAATATTATGTTTGTCGTTGTTAATGTTTTGTGAAAGGCAGCAACAAGTGATTGCCCGGATGGTCACCCAATCACCCATCCGCGGGTATCAATACCAAGTACTCGAACCACGAACCTCCAGATTCAAAGTCCACAGTGCCAACCACTACACCACTGGGGTTGGTAGATATATCTCGATATAGCACAGTAGTTACTATACCAATAGCATTTCTCTCCCAGCATCTCACGGAAGAGAACGAGAGTGACTGTTGCATAACATCATCTTCTTGTGATAACAATACACCAATGTCTCTTTGTAGTCCCAGACACCGCAATCATAGCAGCAGGTTGCTAAACCTAATAAGAAAAAAAAATAGGTGAACAGGTAGGTGTAGTAGATGTACCTATAGGTAATAGGTACTCAGTTGATGAGTAAGCCACTCTAGTTAACTTGGAAGGTAGAACCTTGTAAGCGCTAGATTGCGGGATCGATTCCCGCTCGGGGCCAACATCATCACATCATCTTAAGAAATGCTTTTCAACAATCCAGCAACTTATTTTTGAAACATTTTTCTTGACTTTTAGTATGTACCTCCAGCCTAGTTAGCTTGAAAACCATTTTGTGGGCACTCTACAAACAGAGAAATACCCGACTTCCAAGTTGAAGATAGAATCATCAACAAACCTGCACACATAGTCACAGCATCACCAGATTTGCACACACACACACACACACACACACACACACACACACACACACACACACACACACACACACACACACACACACACACACACACACACACACACACACACACACACACACACACACACACACACACACACACACACACACACACACACACACACACACACACACACACACACACACACACACACCACAGCATCACCAGATTTGCACACACACACACACACACACACACACACACACATACACATTACACACACACACATTACACACATCGAACATAACGACAAAACACCCGATGGCCAAATTGAACTTCAGAATCCATCCACAAAACCTGGTCAGAATACAACAAATACACACAGAAAACATCACAAGCAAATACATAGAGTCATAGACCATCAGATTTGCACACATACATCAAACACCAAAAGACCCAATGCCCAGAGTGAATACCTCAGAAATCTCAGAATCCATTCACAAAACCTGCACAGAATACCTACAACAAATACACAAGCAAATACAAAGACCATCAGACTTGCACTCATAGGTAATGTATAAGACATCACACCCAACATAACACCAAAACATCAGACATCAAATGACCAAAAAAGACCTCAGAATCCATCCACAAAAGCTGCACAGAATACAACAAATACACACATACAGACTACAAGCAAATACAAAGACAGATTCGCACACATACACAGAAACATCAGAAACAGAATCGCACACCCATAGAAATATACAGAACATGAGAAGAATTACTCACTGTGCAGAATCTACACAACCTGACGTAACCAATCACCATTACCACAAGCACATGATGCTCGAACTAGGACGTCCTCATCAAAGTCACATCAGGTGCAGCCTTGAACACAAGTATAGTAGTAATCCCGGAAGTAATACCCGAGTATGAAAAGGGAAAGTTGCTAACTTTCTTCACTGAGCATGACTTGGGGGGTATTCCCCGCTTTGACCTACATTTGGCAAAGTGGTGGCCGCCAATTGGTCCCCCTCTTTTGGTAGTGTTATAGATTGTTCTGTAAATGGTGCGTCTTGGGTTGTGCTGCCTCTACAGTGTGGTACGTGTCCTCTTGGGTAGTGGTTAGTGGTGTAAATGTGGTACCCCTTGATTTGTGCTACCTCTAAAATATGGTTTAGATAGTGCCTATTGGGTAGTGTTGTAAATGGTTTTCCTTGGGTACTGCTGTAGAATGTTTTTTTTCCAAGTGTCACTTTACTTATTTCAAGTGTACAGTGTATACCTATAGGATCTGTAAAACTATACAATGTGTAGCTAGGTTGTAACATCAGGTACCTGTAACAGTGTAGTGCTAGAACCCACAAACCTATCATAAGACATCTATAGATAGATATCTATTAACCTATCAAGTGAATCTACAGGCATTACTATCACCATTATCAATGTTCCTTGGTTTATGCTATCTGTATAGTGAAATGTAAATGATCCCCCTGAAATATAGTGTTGTAAATTGTGCCCTCTGGGTTACCTATACTGCCTGTAACATGTACTGTGGTACCCCTGATCCTGACTGGGCCAGGAGGGCACCCAGGCACCGATGGCGCGGCACATGATCTGGCGCGGGAGTTCAGGGAATTCCGGACAAAAGTGTTGGCCGAGCTGGAGAGCCTGAAGACGAGGTGCACCGCACAGGAGGAGCACATCGACCGTCTGGAAACCTACAGCCGGCGTACATGTATTCTCCTGCATGGTGTTCCGGAGGATGTGGCCCAGTCAGAGGAGGACTGTCTCCGAGCCGCGGGCAAACTGTTCAAGGACAAGTTGCAGCTGGACATCCCTGTCGCCAGGATGGAGAGGGCACACCGCCTTGGTCCTCGTCGTGATGGTGCAGCGCCCCGTGCTAGGCCGATAATCGTCAAGTTCCTGTCCTACACCGACAAGAAGGCCGTGTTCACGAACAAGAAGAAATTGAGGGGACAACCCCTCACCATCACAGAATCTCTCACGAGGACGCGGCTATCAATCCTCAGAACCGCCCGGACCCACTTCCTTCCTCCCAACGTGTGGACGGCCGATGGTAAAATAATCATCAAAACCGACATGTCGGGCTCGAATGATAGCACGTTCAGCCCCACCAACACCACCAAGCTGATCACCGTCACCACACAAAGGGAACTGGATGCCCTCATCGCGACCTCCCCTGCACCCGAATCAAGCCTTAGGAATGTCAACATGAGGCGGCCAACCATCCGAAATAACTAAAGTATCCACGTCTCTGTTGAGGTCAACTTCAGTTGGGCACTAACTAATCGATCCAATCGAAGTGGGCACTACCCGATTTCCCGCTTTTCGGCGCTTAGGTCAGGACAATTTCCTTGTTTTCGGGAATTTTCGGTCTTCAGGCTGCGCTAAATGGATATTCCGGTTTCGGAGTTGAGGTCAAATCGATACAGCCTCTAATTCGGGGCTGGGTCAAATCGATACCCCGCTGTTCGAGGGTTGGGGTCAAGACAAGCTTTCGGAATAGTGAGGATACAAGTTGGGATCTATCAGATGGTCCATAATAGTCTTCATGTTTGGTGTCAAAATTGTAAGAAAAACCTGCTGAATCGGTTCATGTAAAGATACACAGGCGTGCTTACTGGAACTTGGCTGGGCGCACTGCCACAGATAGATACAGAGGAACTTGGCTTTAAATGAACTAGGCCTGGTTACAGCGTTACAGGAACTTTTGAATTTTTAGGAACTTAAGCCTGGTTACAGGGACTTGGTTTGATTGTAGGAACCAAGCCTGGTGACAGGACCTTAACAGGTCTACCAAGTCCCATCACAGTACATGCCATTAATATTTATGGGCACTAGAGTGAACTTTTGAGTTGTATGGCCGCCATACACGGCATACATACACGCTACGCCACTGCAGATCATGAATTAATTTTATTTGATTTGTATGTTTGTATTTGAGAAGTCCCTTTTGATGATGAAACTTGGTAAGCAAGGGACGTGTATCCTCACGATAGGCTTGCACGCAGGAGGTCCGAGTTCGATTCCCGCCGGAGCCGAGGTTTTTTCAGGGCAGTGCTTGGCGTTCGGGGGTGCAGCCCCATGAGGACAATTGAATAGCTACTTTAATCGAGTAGCGACCAGTGGCGGCATTACAAATCAAAGAAACGAGCGATGATGAATACATGACGATTGAGTAAATGACAGACTTGTAATACTGTGATTCCCACATTGGTTACAGGAACCAAGCCTGGCGCATTGCCTAGTGCCTATCCCGTGCACTCAGATCGATTTATTTGTTGGAAATTATCATTGGTAAGTAAAGAGTCTCTTTAGGTAAAAAGGGCAAAAGTGGGCCCTTCCTAGACAAAATCTTCAATTTTACACTAAACACTGGCTCTCTGCTTTACCACAAAGATTCATGAGCCAGCCTAGTTAGCTTAGTTGGTAGTGCGTCTGCCTTGTAAGCGCTGGGCCGCGGGTTTGATTCCCGCCCGGGGCAGATTTTGCTAAACACTGAATCAAAATTTCAGTACGTTTTTCGATTATTTTGTTCAATTAAAAATTATTTGTATAGTTTTGACATTTTACAATACGGGCAAAATTCAATTAAAAAGCAGCATTATTATTATTTTGTTTTTCTATTTCAACTTAAATGTTACATTTTTCTACGTCACTGTAAAATACACAAATAAAATTATAAATAATATACAAAAAGAGTGTATGTCTCCGATTTATATCAATCGAAACCGAGCTAATTTTTCTACAGAAAAGTATGTTGTAAACTTCATCATTTTCTGTTCGGCCTATATCGGCTTGTTTCGTCGAGAGAAATACATGTTAAGTGTGTGAAGAAATCACAACACACAAAGACACGAAAAACATTCGGCCTAAACACTGAATCAAAATTTCAGTACGTTTTTCGATTATTTTGTTCAATTAAAAATTATTTGTATAGTTTTGACATTTTACAATACGAGCAAAATTCAATTAAAAAGCAGCATTATTATTATTATTATTTTTTTTTTTCTATTTCAACTTAAATGTTACATTTTTCTACGTCACTGTAAAATACACAAATTAAATTATAAATAATATACAAAAAGAGTGTATGTCTCCCATTTATCAATCGAAACCGAGCTAATTTTTCTACAGAAAATTATGTTGTAAACTTTATCATTTTCTGTTCGGCCTGTATCGGCTTGTTTCGTCGAGAGAAATACAGGTTAGTGTGTGAAGAAATCACAACACACAAAGACACGAAAAACATTCGGCCTTGTTTTTTTATCGAACAAAATAAATTACCTACGCAAAATAAAAATAAATAATAATTATAAAATAAGCATTAACAATGCTTGTGAGGGTATGTCGTTCTATGTTATTAATGAGTGGTTCACAGACTTTTACGGCGCTACAAGAAGGCAATTTTTTTTTTAATTACCACAAAAAATTGTTGCACGGACGACCAAATTTCTTCCTCTCTCAATGGTTCTTTGAAAATAACCCGATTAGCCCGAAATGGACGGAAAATGGTAATAAAAGTAGAAAACTCCGAGAATTTCAATCTCCGATACTAAGATTTTTTTTAAAGCAGATTCTATTCTTAGGAATCAGTCGATGTTAGGAATAATTAATTGGAGGTTAGAATGAAAGTGAGGGGTAAATTTGAAGAAAAAAAAAAAAAAAAAAAAAAAAAAAAAAAACCTTTTTTATTTGTTCCATTGCATACCCTTTGCTCCATAGTTTCGGATTTATGATTTCTTAAAATTGCACCGGCTCTTGTACGTTATCTCTGTCAGGGGTAACTGTGGTCGAGTGTTCAGAGAGTGCTGGGGCCTTGTATCGGCCTCCTGGATTCGCGGGCTGGGTGTCGGGGGGGACCCCGGCCACCCTGTACATAAACTATTCCACTATATTCATAGTATCTGTGTATGTGTATCTCTTGGCACTACTAGGAAGCACATCAAAATGAATCTTCCTTCTTACCTTATACCTAGGTTCTATCCCCTACGATTTGAGTATGACTTTGCTGAATGCTTGTGTGTGAGTATGCGTGTGAATGATGCGTTGATGTTTGTGTGTGCTAGTCTATGTGTGATGATTACGTGTTTGCATGTATGGGCGCATGTGTTTTTCAGTGCTGTGTGTCTAGGTATGCGTGCGTGTGTTCCCCAGGGCAGTATGTATGCGTGCGTGCGTGGTTCTGTGCAGTATGGAAGTGTGCGTGTGTGTTGCTGTGTAGTATGTATGAGTCTCGGTATGTTGATCACCTCACTCCCCTCCTTCGTTCCCTCTCCCTTCCTCTCCTCCCTAACGCTCTCCAATGTCCTTTTCTGGTAGTTTTACCTTCCCCTTTGCTGACAGTTCTCTCACTACCCCACCCTCTCCTCTCTCCCCCGAGCCAGCCGGCGTGCACGGGGTGCCGCCCCCCTCCACAGCTACACTATTTTCAGAACAACTTGTGCCTGGCAAACTCTCGGTCGCACATCTGAATGCGCGCTCCATGCGCCCTACTGATAAGTTTGTTGAGCTCAGTAATATACTTACCGGGACCGGGTGCGACATCTTCTGTGTTACGGAAAGCTGGCTCGACTCTACCATCACTGACTCCGAAATCTCAATCCTGGGTTACCGGGTTATTAGAAACGACCGGGTAGGTAGGAGGGGTGGGGGGGTTGCTGTTTACCTTAACGAGCAATTTTCTTACCAGGTTCTAGCTTCTTCGCCCTCTCAATACTCCGCCACTACTGAATTTTTATTATTAGAGGTAGTAGTCGACTCATCTAAAATACTTGTTGCTGTTGTATATCACCCACCACGTGCTGGTTCATTGGATGCATTCGAGGAGGCCTTAGAATTTAGACTGCGGGGGAAAAGGGACTTTTCAGTCCTATCCCAGCAGGATAAACAAGGTATATTCTATTCTATTCTATTCTATTCTATTCAATCGCTTAGAAAAAAACGTCGAAACAAAATTCCTCCTCTTTCTTCTTTTTCTCCTCCTTCTTCTTCTTCCTCCTCCTCCCTTTCGTTCTTCTTCTAAGGTTCTCCACCTTCTTCTTTCCCTCCTTCTCATCCTCCTTCTTCTTTTGTTTCTCCTTATTATTCTTCTCCTCCTCCTTCTTCGTCTCCTCCTCTTTCTCCTCCTCACCCTCTTCTTCTGGAATGTCGCCCGGAAAGAAAAATGCAAAATCGTTGATAAGTTGTTTGATTCCCACAGGGACGATACACAGATATACTACACTCTTGTTGTCACTTCCAGTCAGCTACAGCTTTTAGATCATCAATTTTCTCAAGAGATAATATGGAACGACCAAGAAAGAGAAACAGAGGGAGAAAAGGGAAGATAGGCGATAAAGAAGGGGAAGGAAAGGGAGAAAATGAAGAGAAAAAGAGACAAGAAAGGGAACAAAGACGAGAAAGGGGCATAAAAAAGGGAATAGAGACGAGAAAATCTGGTGTGAACATGACACGACTTTCCTTATCCTAATATTAAATGATGCTTATCTTGGTTGTTCTTGTTCTAGGTAATACCCTAACTTTTACAATATCTCTAACCGTTTAGTCAGTATAGCTGAAAACTGCTGTAAGCGGTCGAAAACCGCCAACCACAGCACCTATCGTAACCCAAACATCCTTGTTTTGAGTTACATCCTTGTCACTTTTGTGGACTACATACCAAATTTCAAGTCTCTGTCATACCGTTCCCGAGATAATAATGAATTACGCCGAAAACCGCCAAAAAGCGCCAAAATACCGCCAAGCGTTGCACCGGTCTTAACCAAAAGTTTCGTGTCGCATCCTTGTCACATTTGACAGCTACATACCAAATTTCAACTCTCTAGCTCTTACAGTTCTCGAGATATTTTGTTTACAGACAGAAGGACAGACACACGGACCAATGGCTGAAACTTTGTATTTTAGGCTCTAGGGACCTCAAAACGTGTTTTGACACTAACAACTGACCATCGAAAATTTGACCCGATTACATTACTTTCCTTTTTCCTTCCTATAGGATAAGGAAAGTAAAAAAGGAGGGAGAAAACGGGAAAGAATACATAATGTTTCTTTTTGCCAAAGATATGAACGGGGTGGGAGGGAAGGAAAGGGAGGGACGGAGGGGGAGAGGGAGGGAGGAATCACTCAGTCTGTCTCCTTTTTTTTTTCTCGCGTGTTTGTTATTCCTATGATAAATAATCATAATAGAGTATACCTACCTTGTTCTGAATAGAATAGAATGCATTAGATAGAATTGAATAGGTAGAATAGATGTATCTAATGTGGAATAATAATATTATGTGAACATTGTTTACGAATGGAGAGTTGGAGAGTGTAAAATCCTAATCTCGCGTGTTTGTTATTCCTATGATAAATAATCATAATAGAGTATACCTACCTTGTTCTGAATAGAATAGAATGCATTAGATAGAATAGAATAGATATATCTAATGTGGAATAATAATATTATGTGAACATTGTTTACGAATGGAGAGTGTAAAATCCTAATCTGTTTACCCTGAAGATTTACAGATTAGATAAGACTTTACCTACTCTCGTAAAGGTGGGTAACGGGCTACATTGTCGGATTTACCTGCGCATGTTAAACAGCCCAGGAACTCGACAGCCCAGAAGCACTGACTCTCATTTCGGAGGTCCTAGGTTCGAATCCCGTCCGAAGCGGACTTTTTACCTTATCGGTATTTCGTTTTTTCTTTTTTTTTTCTTCTCCTTTTACGATAGTAATAAATATTTTCGAAGAAAGAGAGTATAAATATTTTCGAAGAAAGAGAGTACTAGGTAAAGGCCCACTAAAGCAATACTAAACAAAGTACGTACCTACGTATAGGTAAATACATAATACCAACATACCTATATACTATATACCTAACCACCTACACCTACCTGAGTGGCACAGGTCCTAGGTTCGAATCCCGTCCGAAGCGGACTTTTTACCTTATCGGTATTTCGTTTTTTCTTTTTTTTCTTCTCCTCCTTTTACGATAGTAATAAATATTTTCCAAGAAAGAGAGTACTTAAGGCCTAAACAAAGCAATACTAAACAAAGTACGTACGTAGGTAAATACAATACATAATATGTACCAACATATACCTACCTAACCATCACCTACACCTACCTGAGTGGCACATTGAAAACGGTTTCCCTAATATGTACCTACCAACCTGCCCTCTCTCTCTCTCTCTCGCTCTTTCTCTCTCACTCTCACTCACCCTCTCTCATCTCTTTCTCTCTCCCCCTCCCTCCCTTCTATCTAAGTACAACCTAGGTACCTCATAATATTGAATTTGAGGGGAAAATGTAGGTTTTTCTTTCTCTCAATATTTCGCCCCTGTCAAATTCAGTTTTCTTTGGATGTACGATTCGTCGTGAAAACATCATCAAAGTAAATTGGATGAAAGGAAATATGCGGCTTTTTCCTTCTCTCTCTCTCTCTCTCTTTCTCTCTCCCCCTCTCTCTTTCCTTCTTCTCTCTCTCTCTAAATTACTTCAAGGAAAAACGCAGTATGTCTAGGGACCTCAAAACGTGTTTTGACACTAAAAACTGACCATCGAAAATTTGACCCGATTAGATTACTTTCCTTCCTATAGGATAAGGAAAGTATTAAAAATAAATAATATCTCATTTCCGCCCCAACGGTAATGAAAGAGTAGGGGTAGGGATACCCTCATAGGTAGGTATACTTGATTGTGTTCACCGGGACATGTTAGATGTTGTATTTCGGGATGCGGGTGCCAGCCTGACATCATTGACTTGAACAGCATTATCTCAAATCCATGCTACCAGAGTCTCTTATAGTAAGTCCTCCCCCGCCATAGTATGCCCTTGGTTTTTCACCTGGTATGCCTCATTTTTCATTGAATTCATGGCCTACTGGCCTACTTACTTATGTGGGTTTCTAGGAAAACAGTAGGTACGTACTCCTTTACACTAGGTATCTAATAGCTGTATCCAGTTTCGAGAGATCGATATGCCCTTGGGTTTTCACCTGGTATGCCTCATTTTTCATTGAATTCATGGCCTACTGGCCTACTTACTTATGTGGGTTTCTAGGAAATCAGTACAGTAGGTACGTACTCCCTTACACTAGGTATCTAATAGCTGTATCCAGTTTCGAGAGATCGGTTATCGGAACGATTTTATTCCATCGATATTGTTTTAATTGCGATTTAGGTGTCGACTAATCGACTTACTACTTATCGGAACAAAGTTCTATCTGTACCTTACTTCCTCTCTCGGACTCTCGCACCTGCTCGATTATCGGAACGATTTTATTCCATCGATATTGTTTTAATTGCGATTTAGGTGTCGACTAATCGACTTACTACTTATCGGAACAAAATTATATCTGTACCTTACTTCCTCTCTCGCACCTGCATAATAGGTACCTGCATTTGATTAGTGAGGAATTGAAGGTATAGTTTTTCTATTGGATTGTGTGTAGTTGTAGAGTAATAGTGTAACTAGTATACCAGAGTGCTCCCATGATCATTGTCGTTTCATTTCGAAAAAATGTGCGTCAACCGATCTTTTTTTTTACGGCTATACGGGAGTTCAAAGTAATCTATTGGATTGTGTGTAGTTGTAGAGTAATAGTGTAACTAGTATACCAGAGTGCTCCCATGATCATTGTCGTTTCATTTCGAAAAAAAAGCGCGTCAACCGATCTTTTTTTTTATGGCTATACGGGAGTTCAAAGTAATTGTGGCCCCGGCCATAAAGGGTTAAGCTTATACGACCCTACTACAGTAAAAAAATAGTTAGTGAAAATAAGAATAGTGAAAAACAAATAAATGAAATACCTTTTGTGTCCTGCGTTCTAAGTTCCAACCACATGTGCTTCGGAAGAAAAGGAAGTCCCCCTATCTCTTGTCAGTGTCATCATGAGGTAAGACCGTTCAACCTCTTTTATTATTTTTATGTCACATTCTGGATTCGAACCGCAGTCCCGCCGGTTAAGAATCCAATGTCATAATCTTAATAAATAAAATTAGAGAACCTTTTTAATTTTCAATGGAAACGTAGAAAAAGATATAAGATTTTTTGAAAATAAGAAACAGCGAGAAGTTATACTATGAAAATAACGCGAAATTCGACTAAATTGTTGCATATTGCA
>NW_007381393.1:0-13626 GCF_000475195.1 Diaphorina citri | reverse complement strand
TCTCGGAACGGCTGGCTCTCCTATCCTGGCCTTTTCTTTTCGATTTCGAGACAGTAAGATCTCAGTACAAAATCTCTTCTAAAAAAAAAAAAAAAATCTAATGCTCCTTTTACGCGGAGACCAGTAGACTATGCCATGGTATAGCGTCCTATGGTATTATCTAACGTACACATATAGCATTGGTTCTACTGTTCTACTTTGTATTGTACATGTATAATGTATATAGCATTAGTTCTACTGTTCTACTTTGTATTGTACATGTTGCTGTGAAAATTTGAAGAAAAAAAAAAATGCTATAAATTTTGAAAAAAATAAATCCGCCGCTTTCTACAAAATTTTCTGAAATTGGTTATTAACAGCACAAAAAACACGGGAACATATTTCCTCTTGGGGGGGAGGAGGAGAGAGAGAAAGGGAGAGAGAGAAAGAGAGAGAGAGAGAGAGAGAGAGAGAGAAAGGAAGGTAGAGGGGGAAATTCAGTCTAGGGGAGAGGGAGGGACAGAATTAAATATACCGCTCTCTATGTTGCTTTCCCTGTTGGCACACTTTCTGCATACAAATGGGAAGACTTTTAAAAGGTTGGAGGTAAGAATAGAATGAATTTTTAGGTAGGTTAAAAAGCCAAGCTTCTTGCTTACAGGGTACAGTGTTAAACGTCGAACGTCTTAGCTTTAAATTTTCACACTGTAAATTTTAATTTTTACAAAAACTCCTCTCCAATGAAGACCCCATGGCCCCCGATATACGGCCCTGCCCCGCACTAATCATGAAGAATGCCCTAGGCATTAACCTCAACCTTGATCAAACTTCAATTTATTATTCTTTAATTTATGTTACCATTTTACCATTTGTATTTATTTATTTTCTAAATATTAAATAAGTTTGGTCAAATTGTTTAATACCTAATCATGAAACCACTAAATTTTGGACACCTTTTTTTGGTGTCCAAACTTAATTGGATATTTTTCGGGGAGGGTCGAGTTTGAAGTATTGAGACAATATGTATCGGATTCAAAAGCCAATCCCTACTGTCCTCAAAAGCTCCAAGCTCTAACTCAAGTTTGGAGCTTTGAAGATACTTTTGTGCCATCCTGTAAGCATTAATAATATTTTTCACCAGAAAATGAAAGCAAGAAATGTAATAAATGAGAGGGGAGAGGGAAGGAAGAAGAGAGAGAGAGAGAGAGAGCCAAGTAAAACAATGGTGGAAAGAGAGTATTTTTACAGATGAGTGTTGGTGGGAACACAAAAGTTCCATTTTGACTGAACTTCAAGTTGAACCATTAAAAGATTAAGGGTGGGTTTCAGGAACTTACTTTTTAAGCTCTAGCCAGCCTGTTAACTTAACAGCTCTGTTGAGCCTATAAAAATCAAATTGAACTTTAGAGGCTGTTGGCTCATAAGGCCTGTTAAGGTCTGAGAAAATATTGGTGAAATCCACTGAAAGGATTATTGGCCGGAACTTTTCCATTTTCCAGTCACTTTTTTTTTTACCTGGACCGTGTTTGTTTTTTATTGGATTTCATAAAAGAAAGATATTGTTGGGTTGAAATTTGTAAGACTCTGGTTTATTTATCTAGGGGCAGTTGAATGTTTCGAATAATATTAAATTGGTCGTTGTACATATATTCTCTAATCGAAGGCATTTTGTATTTCCCAGATATTTTTTTCTTTCTCTGAACAGTGATGTACATATAAGTATTCAGATAAATGATGAACAGATTTAACAATGAACAGCTTTTAATAATAAAAGAAAGTTCACGAGAATTCGGGAGGAAAGATATCCAACCCATATGGGACCCAGAGCCCATTTCTTTCTTACATAAGAATAATAACAGTGCTTTCTTTATATTCTTCAAATGAGACTAACAAGTTAAAGTACACCAGCAATACGCTCTACTATTATTGTAATCAAACTCCAAATTATTGACTATATAAACAATCTGGATGGGATGCCTCAATTGTGATACGAACCCGCAAGCACATGATTACCAGCCGAGCGTCTTGATCACGACAAGCAGTTTTCGTTTATCAGTTATCAAGCTCTCGTAATGGAGTTCTATTTCCATTCTGGATTCATATGAACTTGTGGAATGTCAAAAAATATATATACATATACCTAAGTCAAAGATACTAGTACTACTAGTAGGTACTTCTTCAAATTGAATGGAGGAGTTGCAAATGGGTAAAAATTATAAATAAATGGTCGGTTCCTATGTAAAAAGTTGGGAAAAATCCAAATCTGAGGTCAAAACTCCGAAAAAATAACTGTAAAAGGTCGAAAATTCAATTTTTATAATGAAAGAGTTCAAAGATTTGTGACGTCAGACTTAACGCAGTTGCTATTTTTGTCCGCTAGGTAGCGCCACTATGCAAGCACGCTAGCGGCGGAGCAGAAAGAACTGCGCCGAAACGTATGCGCACAAACACATTAATGCGTTGCCTGCAAGGGAGCTTTTCTCGGGACATTTGATGTGACGTCATCGCCTACGGGAGGGTATGCCGTGACGTCAAAGTTTACGATTTGCCGGTATTTTTTAAATCGATTTATCTCGGGATCTAGAAGTCGTAGAAGAAAAAGGAAAATTCCGTTGGTCCTCATTTTTCCTGCTCTATGACTTTGAAACATCACCCAAGTAAGCGCAACTGATCTATTGCACTCTGCCTCGTGACTATGATCAAGTGGTCAAATAACTAATCATTAATCATGGGTTAATAAGTTAATATTGAACGAATTGATTAGGAAATAGAAGCACATAATAAAGGTAATAATATTTAGCTATACATAATATGTAGGTACGTACCTACATTGTACATTGGTGCTTACTTAGATTAAATTGGCGCTAGGTATTAATAGATCAGTTGCGCTTACTTGGGTGGTGTTTCAAAGTCATAGAGCAGGAAAAATGAGGACCAACGGAATTTTTCTTTTTCTTCTACGACTTCTAGATACCGAGATAAATCGATTTAAAAAATACCGGTAAATCGTAAACTTTGACGTCACGGCATACGCTCCCGTAGGCGATGACGTCACATCAAATGTCCCGAGCAAAGCTCCCTTGCAGGTAACGCATTAATGTGTTTGTGCGCATAGTTTCTGCGCAGTTCTTTCTGCTCCGCCGCTAGCGTGCTTGCATAGTGGCGCTACCTAGCGGACAAAAATAGCAACTGCGTTAAGTCTGACGTCACAAATCTTTGAACTTTTTCATTATAAAAATTGAATTTTCGACCTTTTACAGTTGTTTTTTCGGAGTTTTGACCTTAGATTTGGATTTTTCCCAACTTTTTACATAGGAATCGACCATTTATTCATAATTTTTACCCAACTGCAACTGCTCCATTATAATATAATTTTATTTTAAACTACCTAGAATTAGAAACTAACTATGAAATTTGTAAGGTAAACTGGGATAATTTTTATATATTTGAAAATTTTCATGCATTAATTATTTTATTTAGTATATTTACTGTTATTTCTCATTTTCGTTAATTTTTTAGGCGGGCCTTCGCGGGCCGCCAAAATGAGCTCGCGGGCAGCATGCGGCCCGCGGGCCGCGGGTTGGACAAGCCTGACCTAGATTAATAATATTTTTCACCAGAAAATGAAAGCAAGAAATGTAATAAATGAGAGGGGAGAGGGAAGGAAGAAAGGCGAGCTGAGGAGGGGGGGGGGGGGTGAATTGCGAAGGGAAAATACGGCTTAAATATTCTCGAAAAGGTAAACAAGGGGGTAAGCCACTGAGAGGAGGGGAGGGTTCCAAAAAAATTGTTTCGAGGGGGGTTGTGTTTCACAAAAAAACCACAGAGCTTAACAGGTTTAAAGGTTAACACGTTTTCCTTGTGTGGTGTGTAAATTGACAGGTCGTTTATTTTCATGTTGGTGAGGCTCCTACAGGTCTGTTTCGGGTCAGAGTTTACTCTTAGCATGGAAGGAAACAAGGTGAGGAAACTTGGAATTTTTTTGGGGTGTTTACAAATTTGGCCGTGTTTTTCAATTTATGTACATGGTTTTCTTACATTGCTTTACTAAATTGGTCAAAACCCATCCGTGGACAGGTGGACACAAGCAGACAGGCACTTGCTTTTACGCGCATGGGTATTAGCGTCCTGATATCGTAGAAACAAGGACAGCAAAGGAGAAACCCTGTCGTTCTTGCTTTTACGCGCATGGGTATTAGCGTCCTGATATCGTAGAAACAAGGACAGCAAAGGAGAAACCCTGTCGTTCTGTGAAGGGAACTTGTCTTGTTTGGGTCCGCCCCGGGAGAAAATCGAACCGGCGATCTAGCTCTTACAAGGCAGGCGCACTACCTTCGAAGGTAACTAGGCTGGCTTTGAATGTCGCGTCGTTTCGTTCTTTCGCGCGCCTCCCGGTACGCTTGTGGACCTATGAAAGTATGAAGTTGTGGTTATGTACCGGGTTGGGATGAGACAGGACTAGTTGAGATAGGATATTGTTTCTACAGTTTGGCATGGGCGTGGTAACAAACAAGGCTAGTTCACCAACCTTGCCTATCTCAATCTGTCGTTCTGTGAAGGGAACTTATCTTGTTTGGGTCCGCCCCGGGAGAAAATCGAACCGGCGATCTAGCTCTTACAAGGCAGGCGCACTACCTCCCAAGGTAACAAGGCTGGCTTTGAATGTCGCGTCGCGTCGTTTCGTTCTTTCGCGCTCCTCCCGGCACGCTTGTGGAACTATGAAGGTATGAAGTTGTGGTTATGTACCGGGTTGGGATGAGACAGGATATTGTTTCTACAGTTTGGCATGGGAGTGATAACTTAAAAACAAGGCTAGTTCACCAACCTTGCCTATCTCAACCCGGTACATAACCACAACCTGAAATGGTCTTCCCACCTTCCTATGGCCCATTTTATCTCAGGGCAGACGGGCTACCCTCCAAGCTAACTAGGCTGTCTCCGATGGTTGGTGATCATCTGGGCAATCGCGTGCTGCTGGCTTTTCCATTCCCACTCAGTCTGGGTGAGGTTGATGTGAGGCGAGTAGTTCGTCGCCGAATGGAGGGTAAAACCCCCGTCACTAAAGACCTTAGGAGATATACAGTATCGAACTGAGGAGTTATACAGGGCCGTTAAACCGCTATCAAACACGTAATAAATTGGCCCAAAACCCCCAGGAATCTGTGGAAGCCACCCAGTAAAGACAGAAAGGAAAGAAATGTTTTTATTTAGGTAACTATCCTAACAAAATGTATAGTGAAATAAATTGAATCCGAGAAAGCAAGCTCCCAAACTGCGAGTTTAATGGGGAAAAAGAAAGCCTTAATTGACGTACATGTACAACGGCAGTGGCGTAGGTCTTATAGTCTAGTGGGGGTTCAAGCTGTAATGTTGGATTTCACCAACCTTCTTTTTAGCCTCTAATAATAGCCTGTTTGCTTAACACCTCTAATAGCCTGTTAAGCCTATACATACAAATCAAATGGAGGTTAACAGCCCTGTTAAGCCTATACATACAAATCAAATGGAACTTAACAAGCTGTTAGCTTCACAGCCCTGTGAAGCCTACACATACAAATCAAATGGAAATTAACAGGCTGTTAGCTTAACAGGCCAGCTAAGGACTGAAAAAATATTGGTGAAACCGGGGGAAAATCCTACAAAATCCAGTGAAAAAAACTCTCTTTTTGATTGAACCTACAACGGCAGTGGCGTAGGTCTTATAGTCTAGTGGGGGTTCAAGCTGTAATGTTGGATTTCACCAACCTTCTTTTTAGCCTCTAATAGCCTGTTAAGCCTATACATACAAATCAAATGGAGCTTAACAACCCTGTTAAGCCTATACATACAAATCAAATGGAACTTAACAAGCAGCTTCACAGCCCTGTGAATCCTACACATACAAATCAAATGGGAATTAACAGGCTGTTAGCTTAACAAACAGGCCAGCTAAGGACTGAAAAAATATTGGTGAAACCGGGGGAAAATCCTACAAAATCCAGTGAAAAAAAAACTCTCTTTTTGATTGAACCAAGGCAAATATTACAAACCTACATGTATACGTTTCTAATTTAGTACATTACACACATTTTCCATTTTCTACGATCAAGACATACACAATGTATTGGGAGGGGATGAGAAAAAGGACGAAGCCTAAATTAGGGGAAGTAACCCAATAATAGAGTTCTTCCACCCTAAACTTGTGGCACCCTGTCACCATTTTTTTTTTCTCAGTGTATTTTGTACATATTGTTAATTGTTATGTACCTCTAAATACATTAATTTGCCGCATAAGATATTGTGTTGCATTGATTCTGCGTTCAAGGCTGAGATATTGAGAGGCGTGTTTCGGTATAAATTAGATAGAATCAGAATCGATTTTTTATTATCACTTGAGACACTTGGTTTTAATTTTGAGCTACTGATATCAGCTGCCAGCCTCAGAGGTTTTGTGGTTAGCGCGGCGCCCTTGGAGATTGGTGGTTCGAATCCAAGTCAAATCATAAAATCTTATCGTCCAAGTCAAATCATAAAATGCTATCGCCACGGAATTTTAAACTACACCTATAGGTTTTGGACAATTGTGCTTGAAATTTATGCTAAGTCAATTTGTCGATTCGCCTAACCAAATTTTGGAAAGTCCGTCAATGAATTTATTTATTGTTATTCCTTCTATCTCTTTGGTTGAGAATTTGAGAAAACAGAATTTCGAATCCGGCCCTGTAAATCTATTGATATTGATGGTTTTTCTATCTCTCTAGTTGAGAATTTGCGAAAAACATGGAATTTCGAGTCCGCGCCTGGTCGGCAAGATATCACAACATGCACAGGCACAGATTATTATTCCCGAGTATAAATAGAATTGATGTGATATGTCGCTATGGTGGTGGCGGCGATCCCAAGAAGCGCTATACATGTTTCACCCAACACGACGAAAAGATGAAAAAGTGTCAAAAAACCAAGGGGCGGAGGGGTGTTCGATTTTTACGAGAAATAACCAAAATCGAATAATGAATATGTCTATTGTGTATGTGGTTGTGTGGAGTGAATTGAAAAAGGATCGCGGGTGTTGGAAAAATCTCCTCACGAGGCCGGCAATCCGGCATCCAATTTTCAAATGAATTCGTGGAGCTGGATAAGGAGGAAAGAAGAGAACAGAGTGTGAGAAAGAGAAGGGAAGAAATGGGAAGAGAAAAAGGGAGAAAGGGAGAAAAGAAAAAAAAAAAGGGATTTTCTCTGGCAAAAATCCAACTATATTTCGCGCTGAAGAGGGAGAGGGAGTAGGAGAAGAAGGAGGGAGAGGAGGAGATAAAAAGAGATTTTTTGCTCATCATACTATTTTAACCACATCTCTAATTCGTCCTCTTCTCTCTCCTTTTCTTTTTCTATTCGTCCCTTTCCCATCATTTTCTCTCTTCCTCTTCTCCTACTTCCTTTGCTTCCTTTTTTTTCTTTCTTTTTATTCATCCTTTCTCTATCACCTCCTCTGTTCCTCTGCTTGAACTTAGCATTCTTCCTCTTTCTCTTCCTCCTCTCCTCTTTTTCCATTCATCCCTTTACCATCACCTCCTTTCAGTGTCTTCTTCCTCCCAATTTCTTTCTACTCCCCAATCTTGTGTCTCACTTGTGTCTTGTATCTTTTCGACCTTCTTCTCTTCCTCCTTCTCGTCCTCCACCGTCCTTTCTCCTTCTTCCTTGTATCTTTTCGACCTTCTCCTTCTTCTCTTCCTCCACCGTCCTTCCTCCTTGTTCTTCTGCTCTTCACCTATGAATCTATCTCTCTTCTTCTTTTGCCTCTTTTTTTCTCCTCCTTTCTCCTTACATTTTCTTCTTCGTCTCTTTCGCCATCCTTTTTCTCAATGTTCTTCTCTTCTGAGCATTTGGGATAAAAACACAAAACAGGGTGGTGGATACAGACGATTATGCTGAAAATTAATTAGGGTATAGTTATTATTATCATAGTAACGAGAACAACTCTGATGTCTCAAGACCAAGGATCGCGTCCTGAAATTCCAAAATTTATGGGACATCTCAAGAAACGGAAAAATAGTGACAATGTATTTCAGGAAATTCAGGGAATATTTTGTAATATTCCCTTAGCCTTTTTTTTCTCTCCTCCTCACTCCTTTTATTCCCTCCTTCTTCTGCTTCTCTTCATCCTTTTTCTTCTCCTCCCTCTCTTCTTCTGCTCCTCCTCATCCCTCCTTCTTCGTTTCTTCATCCTTTCTCCTCCGCGCCTTCTTCTCCTTAAATTGCAGGGAATATTTTGTATTGATAATTTTAAAAAGTCCCACTTGGGCCGTGAGTTCGATTCCCGCCCGGGGTGGATCTTATCCTGAACGGATAATGTTCGTTCTCGGATCGGCTGGCTTTCTCCTATCCTGTCTTCTTCTCTCTTCGATTTCGGGACGATAAGACCTTGGCACGTACAGTTCTCTCTAGCCTCTAGCAAACCTTAAAAAAAAGTCCGTCCAGCACGTGAAATACGCCGGCGGTCACCTGTTCAGATACCAACCAGGCAAAACGTTGGTTAACTTCATCGAATGAAAATTATATCGGGCGTTCATTTTCCTTGACGAAATATGTTCATCTCGACATTTTCTCTCTTCAAACGATTTCGTGATTAGCCGTCATGTTTCGCCTTGCAAATATTTATACATATACATTCCTGTACTTTAGGTATTTATACACAAAGTATACGTATATAAATGGTATATGTATAGTATTTATATACAAGATGTTTTAGGTAGGTACATAATATGTAAATAGAGGAATTCCTATGATACAATTGACTGACGAAATATGTTCATCTCGACATTTTCTCTCTTCAAACGATTTCGTGATTAGCCGTCATGTTTCGCCTTGCAAATATTTATACATATTCATGTACTTTAGGTATATTTATACACAAAGTATACGTATATAAATGGTATATGTATAGTATTTATATACAAGATGTTTTAGGTATAGGTACATATGTAAATAAAGAAATTCCTATGATACAATTGACTCTAGTATCTGTGCTTATGGTAGGGCGTTTGGACACCCAGTCCGGGAGTACCAAATGTCCAGTCTTAAAGTAACATTATTGAAAACGGGCTTCTGGCCCCCAAATCCTTTTGAAAGTAACACTACTCTCCCTTTGAAAACAAAGAGAAAGGAAGTAACAAAACCTCAAAGTCATTGAGCAAAGTTTGAAATCTTGGAGTGATTGACTCAAGTATCTGTGCTTATGGTAGGGCGTTTGGACACTCCGTCCGGGAGTACCAAATGTCCAGTCTTAAAGTAACATTATTGAAAACGGGCTTTCTGACCCCCAAATCCTTTTGAAAGTAACTGAACACTACTCTCCCTTTGAATACAAAGAGAAAGGTCATTGAGCAAAGTTTGAAATCTTGGAGGACTATGGACTGCGATAGTCATTTTTAGCGGAAAAAGCGGTGAAGTGTCAGAGGGATTTTAGAGGACTTTTGAGCCATTATTCCAGGATGTGACCCTGGAAAGCTTTCAAAGAAGAGGAACTGTTCGCTACTGATTTGTCTGCAGCAAAAGCCTAAAATGTCTAGACTTATAACGAACTACATACAAGAATTTTCCTTGATTTATAGAGCGGATTTTTTTCCATACCTAGCTAAAAACGCTACATCTACTTTCCAGAATCTAGTTTTTCACAGCGTAAAGTACCGGCTGCAGTGCTGAGTGTAAAGCATACCCGACACTTCTCAGCGCCCTACTCGGCATGTAAACAATGTGTCTCAATAGAGTGCTCGCTAGGGCTTCTGTATTCACAATTCACACCCACGACACTTTGGACACTCACATGTTGTGTTTCGGTGTGGGACAGGGCTGGACTAGCACCTTCAGAGTCCAGAGGGCGGATCTGCAGACCCTGAGCCCAAAACACCCAAATGAGACTTTGTGTTTTGGTGCGAAGCAGGGCTGGACTAGCACCTCAAAGTCCATAGGGAGGCACAGACCATGATACTTTGTTATGTTTCGGTGTGAGACAAGGCTGGACAGTAGCCACAGAATCCAGAGGGAAACACAGAGAGAACCTGAGCCCAATACACACATATGAAACTTTGTGTTTTGGTGCGAAGCAGGGCTGGATTAACACCTCATAGATACAGAGGGACACATGACACTTTGTTGTGTTTTGATGCGGGACAGGGGCTGAAGCAGTACCTTCAGAATCCAGAAGGCGATAGAGACAGTTCGACACACCCTGGTCCTAATTCCCAATTCGCACCCATGACACTTTGGGCATTCACATGTTGTGTTTCGGTGTGAGACCCTCTGTCAAACCTCTTAAAAAAAAGAATAGTCCTTTTTACTCCCTCGATCTCTACACGCCTTTATAAATCAGTCAGTCTTTCTACTTTCTTCAGGGAAATTTTCATACGGACAGGAGACAAAAAGGACGCAGATAAATCGAAGAACAACACAAAACAAGGGCTCAAAGGGAAAAAGAAAAAAATTGAGATGAAAAGGAGAATAAAGAAAACTGCCGAGATTTTTGACGAAATTCCACCTATGTTGTGCGACGACAGTCGACCTGGCTATACAAATGTAATCCCAGCATTCCCTCCCATTAGATCCCTGGGGATTTCCAGCAGAATAAAAAAACTCAAATACGTCCAACAACAAATAGAGAAACAACTCTCTTCATCCACAACATCATCAGAAAAAGGAAAAAGGGAAGAAGAAGAAGAAGAAGAAGAAGAAGAAGAAGAAGAAGAAGAAGAAGAAAGAAGAAAGAAGAAAGAGTCAAAGGAGGAAAAAAAAAACATAACTCCAAAGAGAAAATCTCGACCCCTCACTGAGCCTTTTAAAAAGCTTTCCGAGGAAATCATGTATAATTCTAATATGTACATAATATACACATATGTCTGTAGGTATAAGTATAAGTACATACTATGTTATGTAAACGTCTAAGTTCAGTGCCTGGGGTTCTCCCCATTTTCGCACAGCAGAAAATTCTTTCTGTTCGCAAAATGGCTTTCTTTTCGTTTTTATTATCATATTCATTGCCCACGTTCTTCTTGTAATTTTCTTTTTTCTCGTCTTCTGTGCTGAGATTTGCTGCCTTTGCGATTTCTGATGGCGAAGGAAGAGAAGGGGTTACTTAGGCAAATTGATAAGTTAAGTACTTGGGCAGATTTGTTCGCTCGTTTTCTTATATAGCCTTTGTGTTCGTTTAATCCTGCCAAAAGTCCTATGCTAAAGGGATGTCCTATCTTTTCATAGGGGTTTTTTCTTCGTTTAATCCTGCCAAAAGTCCTATGCTAAAGGGATGTCCTATCTTTTCATAGGGGTTTTTTCTTCGTTTAATCCTGCCAAAAGTCCTATGCTAAAGGGATGTCCTATCTTTTCATAGGGGTTTTTTCTTCGTTTAATCCTGCCAAAAGTCCTATGCTAAAGGGATGTCCTATCTTTTCATAGGGGTTTTTTCTTCGTTTAATCCTGCCAAAAGTCCTATGCTAAAGGGATGTCCTATCTTTTCATAGGGGTTTTTTCTTCGTTTAATCCTGCCAAAAGTCCTATGCTAAAGGGATGTCCTATCTTTTTTAAGGGGTTTTTTCTTCGTTTAACCTTGCCAAAGTCCTATGCTAAAGGGATGTCCTATCTTTTTTAAGGGGTTTTTTCTTCGTTTAACCTTGCCAAAGTCCTATGCTAAAGGGATGTCCTATCTTTTTTAAGGGGTTTTTTCTTCGTTTAACCTTGCCAAAGTCCTATGCTAAAGGGATGTCCTATCTTTTTTAAGGGGTTTTTTCTTCGTTTAACCTTGCCAAAGTCCTATGCTAAAGGGATGTCCTATCTTTTTTAAGTTATTTATTGTTATTCCTTCTATCTCTTTGGTTGAGAATTTGAGAAAACAGAATTTCGAATCCGGCCCTGTAAATCTATTGATATTGATGGTTTTTCTATCTCTCTAGTTGAGAATTTGCGAAAAACATGGAATTTCGAGTCCGCGCCTGGTCGGCAAGATATCACAACATGCACAGGCACAGATTATTATTCCCGAGTATAAATAGAATTGATGTGATATGTCGCTATGGTGGTGGCGGCGATCCCAAGAAGCGCTATACATGTTTCACCCAACACGACGAAAAGATGAAAAAGTGTCAAAAAACCAAGGGGCGGAGGGGTGTTCGATTTTTACGAGAAATAACCAAAATCGAATAATGAACATGTCTATTGTGTATGTGGTTGTGTGAAGTCAATTGAAAAAGGATCGCGGGTGTTGGAAAAATCTCCTCACGAGGCCGGCAATCCGGCATCCAATTTTCAAATGAATTCGTGGATCTGGATAAGGAGCAAAGAAGAGAACAGAGTGTGGGGAAGAGAAGGGAAGAAATGGGGAGAGAGAAAAAGGGAGAAAGGGAGAAAAGGAAAAAAGGGATTTTCTCTGGCAAAAATCCAACTATATTTCGCGCTGAAGAGGGAGGGGGCGAGGGAGAGGGAGTGGGAGAAGAAGGAGAGAGAGGAGGAGATAAAAAGAGATTTTTTGCTCATCATACTATTTTAGCCTCATCTCTTATTCGTCCTCTTCTCTCTCTCCTTTTCTTTTTCTATCCGTCCCTTTCCCATCATTTTCTCTCTTCCTCTTCTCCTACTTCCTTTGCTTCCTTTTTTTTCTTTCTTTTTATTCATCCTTTCTCTATCACCTCCTCTGTTCCTCTGCTTGAACTTAGCATTCTTCCTCTTTCTCTTCCTCCTCTCCTCTTTTTCCATTCATCCCTTTACCATCACCTCCTTTCAGTGTCTTCTTCCTCCCAATTTCTTTCTACTCCCCAATCTTGTGTCTCACTTGTGTCTTGTATCTTTTCGACCTTCTTCTCTTCCTCCTTCTCGTCCTCCACCGTCCTTTCTCCTTCTTCTTCTTCTCCTCCTCCTCCTCCCCCTCGCCTCTCTTTCTTCTTCTTTTCTTCGGCTCTTTCACTATCCTTCTTCTCCTCCTCTCCCATCTCTCTCTTCTTCTCCTTCTTCTCTCTCTCTTCTTCTTCTTCTTCTCTCTCTCTTCTTCTTCTCCTTCTTCTCTCTCCTTACATTCCCTTCTTCTTCTGCTCTTTTTTCTTCTCCTCCTCTCTCATTTTATTCCCTCCTTCTTCTTCTTCACCCTTTCTCCTCCGCGCCTTCTTCCATCTCGGCTAGATATAACAACTTTAGCCTGGCGCCAATGAGCCTGCTGGCATGTCATATATTATCCTTTTTATTTCCAAGACATCTCTCCCCCCTCCTCCAGAATGGATACACTCCGTTTGTCTCCGACCCGAAATCGTGTTTCAAATCCGTCCAGGGTCGAATTTTTGGGACTGCCCTTTTTCTCCCACTACTTGTCGCCGAATGGAGGGTCAAAACTAGGGGGGTGTTAAAGGGGATAGTGGGAAAGGTATTATAGGGGGTGATTAAAGGGATAGTGGGAAAGGTATTGTAGGGGGTTATTAAGTGGATAGTGGGAAAGGTATTATAGGGGGTGATTAAAGGGGATAGTGGGAAAGGTATTATAGGGGGTGATTAAAGGGATAGTGGGAAAGGTATTGTAGGGGGTTATTAAGGGGATAGTGGGAAAGGTATTATAGGGGGTGATTAAAGGGGATAGTGGGAAAGGTATTATAGGGGGTGATTAAAGGGATAGTGGGAAAGGTATTGTAGGGGGTTATTAAG
>NW_007381392.1:4005-13629 GCF_000475195.1 Diaphorina citri | reverse complement strand
CGTTCTGTTGGAGTAGCGCCGCTGGCTTCTATTTAGCTACGGTTATCTATATAGCCAGCAGTTTTTCAAAGGGTTCTCTCTGCTTTTAAAGAATAAGCGTAAGTCCTCACGACGGTTCAGGACGAGCCTATTAAACATGGCTAGAGACCATCACCCCAGGTGTATGGCAGATACAAAAAGATATCTTCTCTTTAATGTGCCATCACCATTCGGCGAAAGCTAAAGCCGCAACAACAACAACAACAACAACAACAACAACAACAACAACAACACCACCACCAACAACCAACAACAACATTTAGCTACGGTTGCTATGGGTAGATAATACATTATTCTGTTTTCTAAAACACAATGAAAGTGTCCAAACAAGCCCTCTACAGACTCCAAGTACTGATCTTAAATGCGCGGGCACATTAAAAGCACCAATTTCTCATGGATCACTGAAGTTAAGAACTGTTGCGCGTGATTAGTATCCCGATGGGTGACCATCTGGACAATCGCGTACTGCTGACTTTTCTGGGCCCCCCTCAAGCTGCGTGAGGTAGTCGCCTGAAAACCCAAATCTATGAAAATAGAAAGTCGCGCTTGGGTGATGTTTCAAAGTCATAGAGCAGGGGAGGACCAACGGAATTTTTCTTTTTCTTCTACGACTTCTAGATCCCGAGATAAATCGATTTAAAAAATACCGGTAAATGGTAAACTTTGACAAAGTTCCCTCGCAGGCAACACATTTATCTGTTTGTGCGCATGCATTTCTGCGCAATTCATGTTTGTGCGCATACGTTTCTGCGTATCTCCTGAAGTCTGACGTCAGAGTTCAGGACTCTGACGGAAAATAAAAATTGAATTTTCGAACTTTTACAGTTATTATTTCGGAGTTTTGGCCTCAGACTTGGATTTTTCCCAACTTTTCACATAGGAATCGACCATTTATTAATAATTTTTACCCATTTGCAACTGCTCCATTATATAAAAGACTCTCTTTTTCATAGGTTTGGTATTTCACGTCACTACGAGCTACTAAAGGTCGTGATAGGGGGAACCGGGGCGAACTTACCCATTCATGATGACATCCTGAGGGTTCTCATTACGACACCAGTAGTTGATAGTATCCGGATATCCTTCTGTATAGCAGTCAAATGTGACGTCACCACCTAATGGAGTACCTATCATCTGGACCGGCACTGTCACCTTGGGCTCAACTGGAACAGAGATATTGAAATTTTGATACCTGATTGAGCACACAGACTATCAGGTGACATGATGAGGTGTACCTGTCAGGTCTACCTGATAGTTTGACGGACCCACAGGTCACAGACGGTCTGGGCATAACTGCTAAAGGCCCGTTCAGCCGTTCACACTTGTCGTTCAGAAAAAAATCGTGTCGTGTGTAGTGGGAACACTCTCATTTACATTACATTGCCTACAGGACATTCGGAAAAAATCGGATGATACTCACAAGTGGGAACGGACCTCAAGGTCTTATCGTCCTGAAAGCTAAGAGAGAAGGAAGACAGGAAAAGAAAAGGCGAGAACGAACCTTATCTGTTCAGGATAAAATCCGGCCCGGGTGGGGATCGAACCCACGACCTAGCGCTTACAAGGCAGAAGGTCTTTTCTTCTGTTTTCCACATAATGATATGGTAGACTCCGTAACTTCCATCCGCCCCGAATAGAGATTCACAGTGAAAAATACAGTAACTTATTGAAAAATACAGTAACTTATTGAAAAATACAGTAACTTATTGAAAAATACAGTAACTTATTATTGAATAGGTTACTGTCAGACTGTCCCTATTTCAAATTCTGTTTTCCATATATCAATACTCACAATGTACTACAAAGGAGACTCGTTTGGTGACGGCTGGAGGCACACCGTTGTCTGCGGTGCACGTATAGTAACCCATCTGTCTACGGTCCGCTCTGTACAAGTGTAAATAGGTTCCGTTGTATTTCTCAACTGTGAACAGAACAAGAAATTAATTATTAACCATTTACAAATCATATTAAACGTGACCTTATAGAAAGGTTGTACCTATCGGAAAATTTACAAATCATTGCTTTGAAATAGAGAATGGATGGATAGAAAAGGGAGGAGGTGTTGGATAGGAGGGTATGGAGGGGTAGGAGATAAAGGAGGGTAACGCCGACCCTAAATTAATTTGGGAAAAGGTGCAGTAATAAGAAGATATCATAAATTTATGTAAAATATACAGGAGCAATACCACATTTTTTAAAGGAGAAACTCACACCTGTTTCAGGATTTTTAAATATTCAAGAAATTTGAGGGATTGATTGATTTTGATTGCTTGTTGGAAATCCTTAACTTGAGAGCGATTATCGATTATTATCTGCTGAGGTTTGTGGTGTCACCCTCTATTCGGCGACAAACTACCCGGCTCCTCACATTAATCTTGCACATGACAGGTCAAGACCTGTGGTAGAAACCAAAAGAAGTTCCTGCGTTTCTGGATTTTGATGTCCTGTTGCTACAACAACAATCTCACCCACCCTGAGTGGGGTCGGGTCCAGAAAAGACATGGCAGCAGCTCGCTTGCCCAGATGGTCACCCGGAAACTTACCACGCGCAACATTGTAGATACCTACCTCAGATACCTCCTTCAAGTACTTCACAGTAATCAGTCGGAAACCTAATGAACTTCTACAAATTCAACATACCATCGCCGTTGGCCGCAGACTTTGTTCTATTGTAACTACGTGCAGAATCTATTGTATTTACGTGCATACAACATGCATACGATAACTTGGAAACTTTCAGAAAAAAATCCCACGCCACAACATTATAATACCGTACGTACGTGCGGTAATTAAGTACTTCCATAACTAATAAGAGGAATAAGTACTTGAGGCGTTTGATTGAAGAAGGGACCTGAAGACGAAAATCGAGTTTTGACTCGTCGGTCGAGTATAAGTTTTTGATTTCCATTGAAAAGAGCTGGATCGCGGACGCGATTCCCGCCCGGGCCGGATTTTATCATAGATATAAATTTCTTTCTTGGAACGGCTGGCTTTCTTTTATTCTGTCCTCCTTCCATCTTCGCTTTCGGCAGGATAGACCTTAACTGCCTTAGTAGTTGCAGTTCCCTCTATTAAACCTCTTGAAAAAAAAAAACATTGGAAAGTAGGCATAGGGATGAGTACATACATTTTACATTTACACCTTTGTGATTTTTGGGGGCTGATTCTTAACAAATTTCAACAAGAGAAAAGCAGTTTCTCCTCCCCCAAAAGGCCTCAAGTATTGGAAAAGCCCTTTCACTCAGCAAGGGTCAAGTTTTACTCAAAAAGGGGTAGAGCCATTCTTGCATAAAATCTTTCAATTCGTCCACACAACTTTTTCCCTCTCCTCTCCGTTCGTCTGTGAATCTCAAAGAACAATGATGTTCATCATGGGGAACCCATAAAATTTATAACAAACCTATTCCGAAACTTTTTTATGGCCATTCCCCTCGCCCTCTAACGCAACATAATTATTTTTTGGGGGCTGATTCTTAACAAAATTCAACGAGAGAAAAGCAGTTTCTCCTCCCCCAAAAAGGGCTTAAGTATTGGAAAAGCCCTTTCACTCAGCAAGGGTCAAGTTTTACTCAAAAAGGGGTAGAGCGATTCTTGCATAAAATCTTTCAATTCGTTCACACAACTTTTTCCCTCTCCTCTCCGTTCGTCTGTGATTCTCAAAGAACAATGATGTTCATCATGGGGAACCCATAAAATTTATAACAAACCTATTCCGAAACTTTTTTTATGGCCATTCCCCTCGCCCTCTAACTTTTCCTCTCCCCCTCTGGTCTGTTCAGAGTCTGAAGGAGGGAACACTATCCAATTCCACTCACAAACCTATTTAGGGGAATGAATCTTAATGGAGGACTCAATGGAATCCTTATCCGTGGCCCAAGCATTGCTTTTAAGGATGGACATACCATTTATGTGTAATTTTTATGTTCTGTTCGATAATTATGTTGTATTATCAATAAATGGAAACTTGAAAAATTAAAATCAAAATTAATAAATAATGTTCTGTTCGATAATTATGTTGTATTATCAATAAATGGAAACTTGAAAAATTAAAATCAAAATTAATAAATATGAAAACAACTACATTCCACTCCACTCCACTCCGATGGCGTATTAGGGATATGTGAATCCCTTGCCGACCAGACTGCTTGTCTCCAAAGAACTCTATGTTGTGTCAACTCCTCCCAGCTGCGACTAACGGACAGGCCGAGCGTTATGTGCAAATTTTAAAAAATGCTCTGATCGCAATGAAAAATGAGGGCGACATTGATGTGCATCACTCCACTCCGATGGCGTATTAGGGATATGTGAATCCCGTGCCGACCAGACTGCTTGTCTCCAAAGAACTCTATGTTGTGTCAACTCGGTCAACTCCTCCCAGTTGCATAGTCATCTGTTGCATAGTCTCTTCATCTCGTTGATCCAGCAGCTACGTGGTCTCCCTGGTAAACGTTTGCCTTGATGTGGTGTGTTGGTGAAGAAACATGAAAACAACTAGGACCAAAAATCCAGGAGGGCAGGTTCAGATAGTTTGGACATGTGGAGAAGAGGCGATGAACATGTAGGAAAGAGAGTAGAGAGTTTAGATATAAGTAAGGGGTGAAAGGAGAAGGAATAGGTGATCCCCGTGGTAATGAGCAATTAGCTGTTAAGGTACCTACCTTTGTCCCAGGCTCCCAGGCAGTTGTAATGTAGGGTACTCAAATGTTGAAAATCGAGGGAATTTGAACATCACCGAAGGAGAAGAAGAATAATGAGGAAAAATAGTGGGAGAAAGAGGACGAGGTGGCGAAGGTGGACGAGAAAGAAAAGGAGGTGGAGGAGGAGGAGGAGGAGAAGAAGAAAAAAGTGGAGTAGGAGGGGAAGAAGAAAATGGAGTAGGAGGAGAACAATATTGTGCAGTTTATAATGAGATAGAAGTTGGAAACTTGTTCTTGGGCTGCCTCACTGCCTCAGGGGGGATTGTAATTAAAACTAGAAGAGAGGAATACAACACTGGCAACCAGATTTCAGACAAAACTTTGTTTACATTATTACCTCGTTTGGCAACGCTGTAAATTCAGATCTATTCCCACCACAGATCAAGTATTCCCTAGAGTTGAAGAGAGTGATTATTACCTCGTTTGGCAACGCTGTAAATTCAGATCTATTCCCACCACAGATCAAGTATTCCCTAGTTGTAAGAGACTTTGAGACAAACGGTACGGGTAAAGCCAGCATGAATAATGTAAGTAAGTAGATTTAGTGCTTTATTTGATGTCAGCTTAGAATATGTGGTAAATGAACAAGTAGGTAACTGAAGCTTAGAAACTTAGAATACTCGAGTACTCAAGTAGATTTAGTGCTTTATTTGATGTCAGCTTAGAATATGTGGTAAATGAACAAGTAGGTAACTGAAGCTTAGAATACTCGAGTACTCATATAAGAACTAGGTACCTATAGGTAAATTCTGTGCTTGAAGTCCCTCATGGTTGCAGTCATTGAAGGAAAGAGGCAGGGTTCCCAAGGAAGAGGAAGACCAAGAGACCGGGTCTGAAACATATGCCGAAGTAAATTCTGTGCTTAAAGTCCCTCATGGTTGCAGTCATTGAAGGAAAGAGGCAGGGTTCCCAAGGAAGAGGAAGACCAAGAGAAAGACACATCGACCAAATTGTGAAATACTCTGGGTCTGAAACATATGCAGACAGGAAGAGGAAGACATCTGATAGAGTAGAATGAAGAGCTATAGACCAATCTTAGGATTGAAACAGATGAAGAAAGTCCCTAAGGCACTTTAAGGGTTTTTCTCCAACGACTCGACTGGCGACTGCGTGCCACTAAAAGTCGCACCTCAACGCTTCCAATTTAAGACGGGCCTGAACTTCTGCGTGCCACTAAAAGTCGCACCTCAACGCTTCCAATTCAAGACGGGCCTTCAGGCCCAGGAAGGAGTACACAAGAGATGTGGAGACCAATATGGGATGTTGGGATGCCAGAACTATGTACATGGAGCTGAAGCGACTAGCTCAAGATCGGAATGGAGGAGAAGAACTAAACTGCTGCTGCCAACCAATCGCCAGATTGTAACCTAAGAGAGAGAGAGCTTTAGTGGAGTACATAAGAGATGTGGAGACCGATATGGGATGCCAGAACTACATGGAGCTGAAGCGACTAGCTCAAGATGGGAATGAATGGAGGAGAAGAACTAAACTGCTGCCGCCAACCAATCGCCAGATTGTAACCTGAGAGAGAGAGAGAGAAGTAACAGTGATCCGTGGGGAACCGGTGCATTCAACGTTCTGTTGGAGTAGCGCCGCTGGCTTCTATTTAGCTACGGTTATCTATATAGCCAGCAGTTTTTCAAAGGGTTCTCTCTGCTTTTAAAGAATAAGCACAAGTCCTCACGATGAGTTACTGCGGTTCAGGACGAGCCTATTAAACATGGCTAGAGACCATCACCCCAGGTGTATGGCAGATACAAAAAGATATCTTCTCTTTAATCTGCCATCACCATTCGGCGAAAGCTAAAGCCGCTACAACAACAACAACAACAACAACAACAACAACAACAACAACATTTATTTAGCTACGGTTGCTACGGGTAGATAATACATTACCTATTCTGTTTTCTTAAACACAATGAAAGTGTCCAAACAAGCCCTCTACAGACTCCAAGTACTCCAGCAGAGTATATACGAGACCATCACCCCGGTGTATAGCAGATACAAAAAGATATCTTCTCTTTAATCTGCCATCACCATTCGGCGAAAGCTAAAGCCGCTACAACAACAATAACAACAACAACATTTAGCTACGGTTGCTACGGGTAGATAATACATTATTCTGTTTTCTTACCAACACCAACACCAACACCAACACCAACACCAACACCAACAACAACAACAACAACAACAACAACAACAACACCAACACCAACAACACCAACAACACCAACAACAACATTTAGCTACGGCTGTTACGAGTAGATAATACATTATTCTGTTTTCTCAAACACAATGAAAGTGTCCAAACAAGCCCTCTACAGACTCCAAGTACTCCAGCAGAGTACCTACTTCTCTTTTCAATTTTTAAACAAATTGGAAAACCTTTCTAACAAATTAAATAAATAACTCGAGAACGAAATCAATAAACTCTCTGGAGTGCAATAGAACAAAAGAAGATTTGTCAAAATAAATCTGAAATATCTGCTTCCAAACTTCAAACTTTCTTCGTTTTTATTCTTTCTCGTTCTTGTTGCTGAATCTGTTATTGTTTCTGCTGAATCTGTTGTTTTTACTTTCCATTACATTATGTAGGATCCTTTGTAATGAGAAAGTGTTGGAATCGGTCCAATTTTTCGAAATCAGGGAATGGGTATCCATTTCAAGGTCCCCTGAGTCCACAAGCAGGAGACAATTTCTTCCTTTGTTCGTGCAAGGAAATGTTTGATTATTTCACCATAACTCTCGAACGCGTCCTTTGTCCCATTTCCATGGACCATATTATTTACTTTTTTATCGAGAACGAAATCAATAAACTCTCTGGAGTGCAATAGAACAAAAGAAGATTTGTCAAAATAAATCTGAAATATCTGCTTCCAAACTTTCTTCGTTTTTATTCTTTTTCGTTCTTGTTGCTGAATCTGTTATTGTTTCTGCTGAATCTGTTGTTTTTACTTTTCATTACATTATGTAGGATCCTTTGTAATGAGAAAGTGTTGGAATCGGTCCAAATTTTCGAAATCAGGGAATGGGTAGGTATCCGTTTCAAGGTCCCCTGAGTCCACAAGCAGGAGACAATTTCTTCCCTTGTTCGTGCAAGGAAATGTTTGATTATTTCACCATAACTCTCGAACGCGTCGTTTGTCCCATTTCCATGGACCATATTATTTACTTTTTTAATGCCTCAAACATAGGTGGGTATTTCCTATTTTCTCTCGGGTATTTTTTTTTTTATTTTATTTTATTTTATTTTTTTTTTCCGAGAGGAAACTGTAATTTCTGCTGGCCTCAGGGAGATGTAACTGATAGTCAGTCAGGTAGCGCGTCTGCCTTGTAAGAGCTAGGCTGCAGGTTCGATTCCCTCCCGAGGCGTATTTTATCCTGAACGGATAATGATTGTTCTTGAACGGCTGGTCTTCTCCTATCCTGTTTTAGCAGTTAAAGTTCCCTCTATGATTGTTGAAATGATTGTTTTTTATAATTAACGCAGGATTTAGGAAGGGGACACCTTTGCTCTTGAGAAAATTGCTGATCTTCACATTGAGAGAGTAGATGTGATTGTTAAATTCCACTAAACTCCTACGGGGAGGAACTAAAATAACAATTAATTTACAAGATTGGAATTTATCAATAATTTGACCAAGACAGGCCTCAGTAGATGACCATGATTGTTTGCAAACGTCGTTGGTTCCTGTGAAGAGAACAACAAAATCATTAGGGCCATGCTCTCGTAATGGTACATTACAAACATCACCTACACCTGAACCTGACTTAGCATAACATTTTACATCATATTTAGAAGGAAAAAGTTTACGCAAAATAGGTTCCAAGTTATGAACATGGCTGTCTCCTACGATGGTTAATTTAACTCTCTGGTTGTTGGGTGTGGAGGCGATCTGCTTTCTCAAGTTGTTCAGCTCATTTCTATCCACCTCCCAGGCAGCCTCCAGGGTTTGAATAGTATTCTGAAGACTTGTGATCAGGGACCGAGCCTCCTCCAGCTCAGCACGTAGCTCATCATTCCGGATCTCCTTTGATACAATGGTATCGATGGCAGCATTCCTCTGATTAAGCAAGTCATTCTGCTTCTCATTGGGATCGCTGTTTTGTGAAGAGTTTTGTAACTGAGGTGTGCTGCTGCTGCTGCTGCTGCTGCTGCCGCTACCACTAGATCCATCCGGCTGGGTTTGCGTCGGAAGAACTATGGCAGGTGTCTGGGATGATCCGCGAATTGATGTACTCGGCTGAGAAACCTTGGGTGTTACATCAGTAGCAGGTGTCATATTGGCGGTCTTGTTGGTATTCGCTTTCTCCTGTTCACTTCTGGGTGTACTTGGAGATGATTTGGGCGAGTTTTTCTCACAGGTATGATTGAAATCTCCCCCAATGATCCTGTCTTTTGCCTTGTTAGTATTCAAGTGAGCAGGACATGTCTTGACAGGGCAAGACCAACGACATCCAGTGTTCCCGATAGGATTGGAATAACCATAAACATGACCGTCGAATGTCAATCGTATTTTACCATTCACGTTTTTAAGTGTGAACGAGTCCATAAGAGCATACAGTCAAACTGAATAAAAACTAATGTCAAAATTATGATATTGAAAAATATCAATAAAAGTGTCAATGAAGTACTTAGGTACCTACTCAATTTAGGAGTGAAAGGTTGTACTTTGTCAATTTAATACTACCTACTCACCAGTACCGAGCCGCAGTTTTTGATTATAAAAACAAAAATTAATACCTTCAGTTTAATCTTAAAAAACAATAGCTTGTGATTTAAACACTGTCCTATCACTTTTATAGAAAAAGCGTCACATTATTAAAACCAGTGAAAAATACACAATGTTTTTATGAAAAAACTATTTTTTATGCACAAAATACAAAA
>NW_007381392.1:1022-3694 GCF_000475195.1 Diaphorina citri | reverse complement strand
TTATTTTGGTATTAAAAATTTTGAGGAAAAAAAGAAAAAAAAAAAAAAAAAAAAAAAAAAAAAAAACAGTGGTTCAGTGAACTGTAGAAATCTTCAAAAAGAAATAGGGACCTACTCTGTAGAAATAGGGACCCCTACTCTGTAGAAATATTAAATATAGGGACCCCTACTCTTAAGTAGAAATGAGGACCCCTACGGACACGAAGTAGAAATAGGTCGATTCCCGCCAGGGGCGAACCTTATCCTAAACAGGTAAGGTTCGTTCTCAGAACGGCTGGCTTTCTCCTATCCTGTCCTTCTCTCTTCGATTTCGGGACGATGCGACCTCTGTTGTTACAGTACCCTCTATCAAACCTCTTTAAAAAAGATCAGGTAAAGTCGAGTTAATAGAAACCTGGAGCTCACTTCCTTCGTTGAAATATATTTCCTTTGGGTAGGTATGTCATAGGCATACAACTGTATAACCGTAGCTACATAGAGTTGAGGAAATAAAGAGCACCGGGGAAAATAGGAAAAACTCCAGACTTGGAAAAGAACTTCCTCTTGAAAGTAGGGGAAAAAAAGGCATACAGAGTACATTGTGTATGACATTTACACAATGACTTTTATACTGTTCAGGGCCGTATTTAGAGGGGCCCCTCCCTCGAGCTTCATTTTTCTCCTTTACTGAAGACTAGTGTAGACCAGACTCTGAAAATTTGGAGCATCCCCCCCCCTCTCCATCGGTACATCACTCTGGACTCTTCGTCATTCCCCCTAAGCCCCCCTAGACAAAATCCAGGATACGGCCCTGTAACTCTTATACCTACTCTTCCAGGATGTTTTTTTCTCCTTCTCTTCTTCTCCTCCTCCTCCTTCTTCTTCTTCTTCTTCTTCTTCTTCTTCTTCTTCATTATTTTATCAAAGGAACGGTTTGAACGATGTAAATTTTGAAGTTGGCAACCACCAAAATATATAGCGTAGGGCCAACAATTACTCAACCTAAAGTTTTGTCAGGGAAAATTTGCGGAAAAGGGTTCAGATCAGTTTTCCGTGGGCTTTTGTCAACTAAGACGGCCTTCAGGGGTGCAATATTTTTATTTGTATACTTGACTTGTGCTTAACAGCTCTGTGTTGAAAAGCACCTAATAAATAAATCAATAGTCCTATACAAACTGGATTCCGCACACAGGAATTTCTTCAGAAAAGACCCCCACTTTCATGTACATAATGTTTGTTCGTTCAATAATTTCTGAATTGATATCCCAAGGTTATGATTATTAGCCAGGGGTATGATTATTAGCCAGGGGTATGACTATTAGCCAGGGGTATGATTATTGAGGCCTTCAGTAGAAAAAAAAAATCATTGTTTCCTATTTATGAAAGTGTAGGTAGTTAGAGTTTGATGAACTGTTTCTGTAGGTATTGTTTGCAATTAATATACTGAATGATGTTTGAATATTTTTTCCCTTACTAAATTGTTATTTATATTTATACATAAAACATCAATAAAGGCTATTTTATTTTATTTTTATTTTATTTTATGATTATTAGCCAGGGGTATGATTATTAGCCGGGGGTATGATTATTAGCCAAGCACGTTGAATACGTCAGTTCCCAATAGATCAATGAAGTTAAGCAACCTTTCGCGTGGTTAGTATCCGGATGGATTATCATCTGTACTCTCTGCCATCTGGACAATGGGCGGTGCCACACCAGGCTAGGTGAGGGTAATGTAAGTCGGTAGTTTGTTGCCAAATACTAGAAACTAGAAACTTAGTAGGTATGTATGTATAGTGTTATATTCAGTATTACAGGAGTACAGGGACAGGGACGTTAAACCCCTTAAAAAAAAAAGAAAAAGAAAAAAGATTAATACCTATTAGGTACGTACCTATTATTGTTGTAGGTACCAGGATCACTTGAACTGTCAGAATGATACTTTGCTATTCCGATTCTCTTATTTATTTATTTATTTATTATTATTATTATTATTATTATTATTATTATTATTATTATTATTATTATTATTATTATTATTATTATCATTATTATTATTATTAATTATATATTATTATTATATTATATTATTATTATTATTATTATTATTATTATTATTATTATTATTATTATTATTATTATATTATTATATTATTATTACATATTATTATTATTATTATTATTATACTTATTATTTTAGATCCAAAAGTAAGAAAAAATACCACCAAGTACCTACCTACCTACCTCTTGTTACTTCAAGTCTGTCATGGACGTTCTCATAAAAAAAAGGAACGAAAGCTAACAAGAACCCAGATAATTTTGAATAAAACAGACAGCAAGAAAAGAAGAAGAGGAGGAAAGGAGAATAGAAGGACAAAGAAGAAGAAACGGAGGGGAAAGAGGAAGCAGAAGAAAGAAGAAGGAGAGGAAAACAGAACGAAGGGAGAAAGAAAGAAGAAGAAAAAGAAGAGGAGAGACAGCAGAAGAATAAGAAGAAAAGGAAAAGATGAAGAAGAGGAAAAACAAGAAATAAAAAATAAATGTCTTTATGCATTTTATAATATTATGTTATTGGTAAAGATACATATGTAGTATATTCAAAGGTTCTCTCTCTTTCTCTCCTGTGGAATCGTAACATCTTGTTTTAATTTGGCGGTATGAAGATTATGCAGCAAAATAAGGAAGTAAAAAAA
>NW_007381392.1:0-792 GCF_000475195.1 Diaphorina citri | reverse complement strand
AGGGACCCCTACTCTGTAGAAATAGGGACCCCTACTCTGTAGAAATAGGGACCCCTACTCTGTAGAAATAGGGACCCCAACTCTGTAGAAATAGGGACCCCTACTCTGTAGAAATAGGGGCCCCTCGGACACGAAGTAGAAATAGGTCGATTCCCGCCAGGGGCGAACCTTATCCACTTATCCTATATAAGGTTCCTTCTCGGAACGGCTGGCTTTCTCCTGCCCTGTCCTCCTCTCTTCGATTTCGGGACGATGCGACCTCTGTTGTTACAGTGCCCTCGATCAAACCTCTTTAAAAAAGATCAGGTAAAGTCGAGTTAATAGAAACCTGGAGCTCACTTCCTTCGTTGAAATATATTTCCTTTAGGTAGGTATGTCATAGGCATACAACTGTAGAACCGTAGCTAGGTACCACAATAATAGTAGTAGCCTACTGCTGGAGTAAAGGGACTTTTCAGTCCTATACGAGCAGTATAAATAAGCACTGTTATTATTATTCCCTTTAGGCCTTTAGGTAGGTATGTCATAGGCATACAACTGTAGAACCGTAGCGACATAGAGTTGAGGAAATAAAGAGCACGGGGAAAGTAGGAAAAACTCCAGACTTGGAAAAGAACTTCCTCTTGAAAGTAGGGGAAAAAAAAGGCATACAGAGTACATTGTGTATGACATTTACACAATGACTTTTATGCTGTTCAGGGCCGTATTTATGGAGGCCGAGGGGGCCCCTCCCTCGAGCTTCATTTTTCACCTTTACTGAAGACTAGTGTAGACCAGACTCTGAAAATTTGG
>NW_007381391.1:4720-13650 GCF_000475195.1 Diaphorina citri | reverse complement strand
GGAGGGACGACTTGGCGGGGTCTTTTTTATGCCACGAAGTGGTATTTTTTGGGGGGATCTCATAACTTTTTGCAGAAATTTACCATAATATGACGTATGAGCGTAGCGCAACAAAGTACAAAATTAATAGGCATAGTAACATCATTTGGTAAGGATTGGTGAGTTTGGGTTATTTCTGAGTGAAAAACACCATAGTAATATATTTGGGTAAGTTTTAGTAAGTTCGTCGGGTCGTTTCCGACTGAAAAAATACCATAGTAACATCATTATGTAAGTTTTAGTAAGTTCGGGTCATTCCCGAGTTTAAAATACCATAGTAAAATTATTGCGTAAGATTTGGGAAGTTCCGATAATTTCCATGTGAAAAATGCCATAGTAACATCATTGGGTCAGTTTTGGTAAGTTCCGATCATTTCCGAGTGAAAAATTAAATAATAACATCATTGGGTAAGTTTTGGTAAGTTCTGATCTTTTCCGAGTGAAATACATCATGATAATGTAGATACCTACATGAAAATCATTTTTCATATTATTTTTTTTATATATATATTTTCAACTATAAGCTATAAAATTATGAAAAAAGTAACTATGGCTATCCATAAAATATTTTTAAATGATAAAATTGTGTACAAAAAAATGCTCACAGTGGGATTCGAACCCCCATCGCACCCGATCAGCAGTTTGTCAAAGACCACACTCCTTACCATTCGGACACTCCGACTTTTGACTCTACGTAGTACAAAACTTCCTTATTAATCAACTCGAGCGATAATTTAAAATTTTTCCCCTAAAAGTCACTCAATACTTGTAAATCCCGCAAAATCCCACGCGGAATTGGTCACATCCCGCGTGAGATCCCGCGGGATTGGGCCTAACCAACTTTTAAAACTATCACCTTATCAGTTGAAAACCAACATTGTGAGAAGAAAGTAAAAAATTGGCTATGTACAATAGTACGTAAGCACTTACATATTATTATTCTACAACTGCCTACTAAGAAGATAATGATAATGTAGGTACCTACGTAGGTACATGAAAATCATTTTTCATATTTTTATTTTATTATTATTTTTTTACTATAAAATTATGAAAAAAGTAACTATGGCTATCCATAAAATATTTTTAAATGATAAAATTATGTACAAAAAAAATGACCACAGAGGGATTCGAACCCCCACCCCACCCGCTCAGCAGTTTGTCAGAGACCACACTCCTTACCACTCGGACACTCCATCTTTCTTCTCTACGCAGCACAAAACTTCCTTATTAATCAACTCGAGCGATAATTTAGAATTTTTCCTCTAAAAATCACTATTTTATCAAATTTAAGGCCGAAGGGGCCCTTTGGGGGCCTTGAAAATATGAAAAGGCACACCTACCACTCACGAGATCAAATTTAAGGCCGAAGGGGCCCTTTGGGGGCCTTGAAAATATGAAAAGGCACACCTACCACTCACGAGAAAAAAAATGAGCCGTCAACCATCAAAATCGGTCCAGTGGTTTAGGCTGTAGAGCGGTCAACGTCAAAGAAGAAGCGGAAGCAGCAGCAGCAGAAAATGATGAAAAATTTGACGTTTTTTAAAGTCAAATATCTCCGACTAAACTTAACCGATTTTGATGAGAAGCGGAAGCAGCAGCAGAAAATGATGAAAAATTTGACGTTTTTCAAAGTCAAATATCTCCGGCTAAACTTATCTGATTTTGATGATTTTTTTTTTCAACTTGGTCTGCTTTCATGCCCCAACACACACATGCAATCCGTTTTCTTCCGTCATTTGTGGCTGTCTGCCTACAACTACCTGAAAACGGCTACTTTCCCTGTCGCGTATAATATCTCTAGTAGCGCGGTCAAACTTTCTTGACTTGGCGGGGCGGAGCGCTACCGCGCTCCTTAATTCATGTACCTAAACTTAACCGATTTTGATGACATTTTTTTTCAACTTGGTCTACTTTCATGCCCCAACACACACACGCAATCCGTTTTCTTCCATCATTTGTAGTTGTCTGTCTACAACTACCTGAAAACGGCTACTTTCCCTGTCGCGTATAATATCTCTAGTAGCGCGGTCAAACTTTCTTGACTTGGCGGGGCGGAGCGCTACCGCGCTCCTCAATTGTCAAAACATGTTACTCTTCCCTGTCGCGTATAATATCTCTAGTAGCGCGGTCAAACTTTCTTGACTTGGCGGGGCGGAGCGCTACCGCGCTCCTTAATTAATTTGTGTAGTTTATGGGGTCATTTTTTGGGTTAAGTTTGGGTTTCTAAAATCAGACCGAAATCAACTTTTTCAACCAAATTCAATGACATGGACTGTGTCATTTGCGTGATTATGTTCCCAAGTTCCTAGGAAATTTAGGTTCCTAGGAAATTTTGATTCCGGTCTGCTTTTTCTGCAAAAGCCTTGGATTATTTAATGCCCATTTTGAAGCACCTACGAGTAGAAGTTCGACACTTAAAATTAATTGACACTTAAAATTTTGAACGACAAGATATTATTGAAACCTTCAGTCCAAATTGAATTAAGGACAGGGAATTGTAGTTTTGGGACCTTCAGTTTAAATTAAAAACCATTGTTTATTACTCTTGATAGTCTAGATTCGGCACTGATTTGTAGCATAACAAAAGCAAACAATCTGAGCTATAACTATACTATCAAAGATGACTTTGTTATTGTATTATTGGTTCAAATTTAATAGGTCCTAATAAAACCATACTCGTACCTACAATAGAACACGAAATCTCCTGTACTTTGGAATTAACGAAATGATGCAGCTATCCAGTAATTCTTCTATTGATTACACTCGTTAAGATAGTGTAGTAGTAGCTACAATCCACTGATATCCTGTTTTTTTCTCTATTCTGGATTGTTATAGGGAGACCCCCATTGGAAATGCTGTCTCTGAGGTGTAGTAGTGGTCATCTCAAGGTGTCCAACTTGTAAGGGTTGAAACATAATGAGTATTGCTGTAGTTGACAGTGTTCAACCTCTTGCTAAAAATGAGGTCTAGAAGTTCTGAAATTCTATCATACAGAGTCCATTGGTCCATCTAAAGGTGTATCCACACGTAGTCGACGGGCCGTCGATCGATGTAGATCGATAGCCGTCGACTATGTGTGGACACACCTTAAAGAAGCCTTTTTATTATGGTCCATCGATAGCATCTGAAACACGTCCACACTATAAACTTGTGTTGTCACTTCACAAAAATCCTTTAAAACCGGGTCCACTTTATGAGTATTTGTGTAATTTCAGCAAAATCCTTTGATCTAACGTCCCGTCCTTTACATGAGGTCTCTGTAGTGTACCTCAATACAGTACAAACACTACAGTAAGTTCCATCACAATGGGTACAGTAGGTATGTATACTACTTATGGATGAAGTTACAATGAGTACAGTAGGTTTTACCACCTATGGAAGAATTCACAATGAGTAGAGTAGGCACTACCACTACCACCTATGGAAGAAGTTAGAATGGTTACAGTATGTTCTACCAATCTACCACCTATGGAAGATAATAGTCAGTTATGCGGGGTCTCCCTCATTGCACTCCTCTTTCCTCTAATCTCACTTCTGCTTCACTGCATTGGCGGCGTGCAATACATTAAAATTAAATCGAAAAGCATTGCAAGGTAGGTGGCACGCCGCCAATGCAGTGAAGCAGAAGTAATATTAGAGGAAAGTGGAGTGCAATGAGGGGAAAGAAAGGTAGGTACTACGTGAAGTAGGAGGACACAAATTATGAAGTGAATAAAAGGCGGGGTACAAAATTGATTTCTAATCTTTTTTGGGGTGGGATGGATTTTTGTTTATTTTTTGTGGGCACTTGATTTATTTTGGGAGGAAAGACTTGGCGGGGTCTTTTTTATGCCACGAAGTGGTATTTTTTGGGGGTCTCTAGTAGCGCGGTCAAACTTTCTTGACTTGGCAGGGCGGAGCGCTACCGCGCTCCTTAATCTCCGGCTAAACTTAACCGATTTTGATGAAATTTTTTTTTCAACTTGGTCTACTTTCATGCCCAAATACACACACCAAATCCGTTTTCTTCCATCATTTGTAGTTGTCCCCCTACAACTACCTGAAAACGGCTACTTTCCCTGTCACGTATATCTCTAGTAGCGCGGTCAAACATTCTTGACTTGGCGGGGCGGAGTGCTACCGCGCTCCTTAATAGGAAATTGGCCGCCGTCGGCGGTCGATTTTGGACTTTGAACTTTTAATTTTTGGACACTTTTAATGATCTCTCATTACATGGGGAGTATTTTAAGATAGAAAATTTTCGACCAAAAATTGGGCCCCGTGGGCGGCTCAGGCTCGGGAGAAATTTTCATTTTTTTTTTTCAAATACGTATTTTGTAAATGTAATAGAAAGTCGTGTGATGTTCACACCAGATTTTTTTTTTTTTCTTTCAAATTTGTGTTTTTGTGGGATTTTCACTTCTTCGAGACAAAACTGAGGGATGATATAAAATCTCAGGGGCAAAGCCCCTGGGAGCGCGCAGCGCGACCATATACGCAACCCCGCGTTTCATTTAATACTTACTTACTTCAGCTGGATCTCTACTCGAAATTATATTCAGGGATATGCAATATGCTTTCCAGGTTATCCCTGGAGGTAAAAGCCCTGGATCCGAATAACGTGAAGGCACACGAAATGTTCTTGGAAACTTATAAAACAACCCTTCACCGTAATCACCACTATAATTTATGGGTCAACCATTCCCTAGCCCAGATGTATGGAAAGGTAAGAGTAATAATAACTGGTGGTGGTGGTGGTGGTGGTGGTGTTGGCAACCTTAAACCTGCCTCGGTGGCGTAGTGGTCAAGACGCTCGCCTGGTAATCAGGAGGGCGTGGGTTCGATCCCAGCCGAGGTATGGAATTTCATCCTCATTTATTTGAAAATTGGACCACGTAATAATGGAGCTCTAAGGGTTAGGTGGTAGAGAACGCCTAAGGCGTTAACCTCGCCTAGTGGTTGCCTTCCACTCAAGAGTCTATTAATATTATTATTATTATTCAGCACCTACAACTCACAGAATTCATGTTTCACATCCCACCACACACCACATCCACACACACACCACACACACCCATCACACACCAACCACACACACCACACACACACCCACACCCACCACACACACACACCCATCACACACCACCCACCACACACATCCACTACACACATACACACACACGGTCGCGATACGCGCTCCCTGACATGTCCCACAGAGCAGCATAATAGGCATAACTTTGAACCGCCGCCATTTTGAATCAGGATGAAATGTGATAATTTTAAGTAGCCTATGTCACCCCGAGCACTCTTCTTAACAACCACAAAAAATTTCATACGCCGCTCTTCCCATCTCACACACACACACACACACACACACACCCATCCACCACACACACCCATCCACCACACACACCCATCACACACACACCCATCACACACCAACCACACACCACCCACCACACACACCCACCTACCACACCCACCCACCACACACATCCACTACACACATACACACACACGGTCGCGATACGCGCTCCCTGACATGTCCCACAGAGCAGCATAATAGGCATAACTTTGAACCGCCGCCATTTTGAATCAGGATGAAATGTGATAATTTGAGTAGCCTATGTCACCCTGAGTACTCTTTTTAACAACCAAAAAAAAATCATCAAAATCTTTCGAGCCGTGTTCCCGTGAAAAGAACACAAAAATGGGTCTATCAACATAATAGGCCATTTTCTTCACGTTTTTGAACCGCCGCCATTTTGAATCAGGATGGAATGTGACAATTTTAAGTAGCCTATGTCACCCGCAGTACTTTTCTTAACAACCACAAAAAAAATCATCAAAATCGGTCGAGCCGTTTTCTCGTGAAAAGAGGACAACCAAAGGTCTATTTAGCGTGACAGACAGACATACCCACAGACAGACAGAAATTTTTCTAATGTGATTTTTGGAATCTTGGATGCATAAGGAGTAAGACTAACTGAAAATTTCACGATTCTAAGCAATGTACAGACAAATCTACAATTTTATTTATATAGATGTGCCTCATGCTTGTCACGAGTTAATTTTTGACGTATACTTAATTCTTAGATATTTTCCTATACATTTCTTCTCCTAATTATAGCTGAACGCTAAAATGAGAAAAAGAAATCAGAGCGCCGCAGGAGAAATTTTTTTGTAGCCCCTTCAAGGTTGCATACTTTTTGACCATTTCTAGGGGGGGGGGGGTTGGTGTTTGTGTTTTTGTACCCCCTGCAGGTTGCCTACTTTTTTGCCCTTTTGAGGGGGGGGGGGGGTTGGTGTTTGGTTTTGCCGTACAAAGGACGGGTCAACCACTAGTATTTACCTATAACTCAATATTTCTCCCTAGGTGGAGGGTTATATGATGTTTGAAATGAATGACGATCTTCTACTGAAGAAGATTTCAGTGTGTGAACATCTTCTATCAGTTATCAATATTCTGGATCCTGGTATGTCTAGATTAAGAGGTAAGTAAAACTCATAATACAGTCTGTTCATAAAGTCCCAGGCCACCCTTTTAATTTTTTTATTGCTCATCCTGGGAAGCTGAAATTTTGCATGCGGCCTTTGATTATGATACAGAATTTTGGGAGGTACTCAAAATATTGTACAGCCCCTCATGGGCGGCCCTAGGGGAGCCAATCCCCAAATGCCTAGCAAAAATGGTGGTGCAAGACTGGATCAAAAAGGAACATATCAGGATCTGGAATACAGAATCTGTAATGAGATTCTCGAGGAGGATGATAAAATAATAATAATAATAATAATAATAATAATAATAATAATAATAATAATAATAATAATAATAATAATAATAATAATAATAATAATAATAATAAGTCAAAAACTCTAAAAACCTGGTTTGAAACGGCAAACTTCATTGAGCTTTGAAAACAGGGGGTATCTTTAGATCCAGAGAGTAGTCCTTTTTGAACAGTAACAAAAAACAACGGAAGTATATCTGTAGTTTCTAGCAGCTCTAGCCTCTGCTGCGCTTTCGACCTCTAGTTAGTTTTACAAACCGTTGTTTTTATGCGCTTTTTTGTATGAGGGTGTTCTGCATGACTGGATCTGAATTAAACGTTCCAACCATGGATGTTGTTACGTCTTAGTTCTAGGTCGGAAACTTTGTTACTAAGACGACCTCGGCTACTTCGTACGAAATGTTTACCACATTTAACATAGTTATAGGTTGTTAAGAGTGTAAACCTCACAACTTTCAGGGGGGTACGGAAAGTTTTACAGTGGTTAGTCACCGCTAAATCACATTTACATCACCCGACCTTGCCGACCGATAACAAACCGCTGATTAAATCAACCAGGAAATAGAAAGAAGACGAGGCAGATATGTCTTTTCACATACAGTTGTGAAAACTCCCTTTGTAACGGCCATAACATCCCTTACAGGGAATCCATCTTCTTCTGTTACTAATGGTTGTACTACAGACGGGACGGGTAACAGCGATCTTCTTCGGCACTCCAAGTATCTGGTATAAAAGGGGCCCTTAACCTAACCAGCACCCACCTGGTTAGGGGCCTACCAGCGAACTACCAGATTACGTTCCGTTGGTTTTGTCTTCTGGCAAGGACTACTCTTGGATAAAGACACACCCCTCAAGCTAATAAGTTCGCCTATGAACCACTTTTGTAGAGCATCTTTGACTGAAACCTCTCCTTCAGTGAGGATTTTATCCAGCCAATACAGAAAAACGGATAATAATACCTACAAGTCTAATTAAACACTTCTTAAGTCTTTATTTTGGCAAAAGAGGCTGTCTCATGCTCTAGTCCTTCTCGTACTCCTCCTTCCCACGTTAGAGACGTAAGTTGAGTAGACTCCCCGCAGAGTAACATGGTATTAAGATAACTATATAATGACACTATCATCAAGACACAACTAACGTGCTAGAGCAATATAAGCAGTATGTAATAATCAAGCATAGAGACAGCTAAGTCAGCAACGAGCTAAAGCTCTATACAACTACGATTACTTATACGTAGTTATATGTCTGTACAAAAAGGACTGACATCTATAGACTAAAGAATACCCAACTAATAATCACAATATCGATAATAATTTCACAATTCAACCAGTAATAATAGGAGTTTTAGAATTATGAAATCTCTAATACTAGTGAGGATGTTAATATCATCATCAAAATCAATAATAATAACTACGTAATAATAATATACTAACAAGAATAATACATTATTAAAATCACTATAAAAGTATTTACTATATGGCAATGAAAATGCTATTAATCTTATATCTAATAAGTTCTGAATAATACATCCCACAGGAAGCAGTAATAATATAATATAATAATAATAATAATAATAATAATAAGTAATATAATAAGAATAACTAATAATAAATAATAATAATATAATAATGATCACCAACTGGGCAGGAAACATGCCCTAGTCGCAACCGTATTCTCAGTATTGAAACTCCACGAACGGAAAACTTAGGCCCTACCTTATACTGTTTAAATTTATCGGATACAGTGGGAGTCATGAGAAAAGTTGTTGGTGTTTTTTAAAGTAGTTTTAACCAGTTCGGCAAAAAAGCACTTTTACTCCTGTTGTTTTCCAGGTAGTCTCATTGTCGCGGCGCATTGTCTGTCTGTATGTACATGGACAAAGACACATACGTTATACGTTGTTAAATCAGCTTAAAGCGCAATAAAAGTATCATATTGAAGAGCGACAAAGAATAAAAGTTTTTTTACAATAGATAGAAAGATGCAAAGGTAACTTTTAATTTTTCCAAGAGAGTAAAATAAATAATTCTAATAATTAATAATAATAATAATAAATATAATAATAATAATAATAATAATAATAATAATAATAATAATAATAATAATAATAATAATAATAAT